>NC_065551.1:36534585-36764585 GCF_022605725.1 Anthonomus grandis grandis | reverse complement strand
AGATATTTTACGACCTTGGCAGGCTTTATTTCCTTACCCTCAAAAATAAACTTAATGTGGTCCGTTTTCCACTTATGGCTGAGTAGTATTGCCTCGGTTTTTTCTACAGCTATTTTGAGGTTGTGTTTACGCATCCATCTTGCCACCAGATCTAGCGTTTCCTCCACTCCTTCCTGTAAATCGCGGTCGTTTTCCTTCGTGGTTATAATCGCCAAATCGTCAGCATAACAAATTAGTTCCGTTCCTTCTGGTACCGGCAAGTCCATAATACTGTTATAGAGTGTGTTCCATAATGTTGGACCCAGCACCGACCCTTGCGGTACCCCACCAAAGATCTCTCTTTCATCTTCTTTTGCTAAAGTAATAAATCTCTCGCTTAGGTAACTCCTGATTATGTTTATTAGGTATGCACTAATATTCCATGCGCGTAATTCTTGGATTATCAGTTCCCATGATGCGCTGTTAAAAGCGTTTTTTACGTCTACTAGAACTAAAGCATTGCGGGTGCCTGGTCTCCTTTTTGCGATTTGCATAACACGTTCCATTGCGTGGGTGGTGGACCTCCCTTTGATAAAACCGTACTGGTTTGGATGCATGCCATTTTTTTTCGTTCTAATTTCGTCTAATAGTCTAGCGTTAAGTATTTTCTCGTAGGTTTTTCCTAGGACGTCTATTAGGCATACTGGTCGAAATTTCGGTAAGTCTATGTGGTCTTTTCGAGGTTTTTCAATTAAAACAAGTTTCGACCTTTTCCATTCCTTTGGAAACCTATTTTCCTGAACAAAATTATTATAAAAGCACCTGAAATACTCCACGTTATCCAGAATTATGCTTTTTATAACGACAGGTGGGATATTATCGCATCCCGGAGCTTTATTCGTCTTGATGCTCCCTGCCGCCTCTATCATTTCTCTCTCTTTGATTATATCGCAATTGTTTATCGCAGTTTGTACTGTTCCTAGTGGAGCCCAAGTTTGCCTCTGGTGGACGAATAGACTATTAAATTGCCTGACCTTTTCCTCTATAGACATTTTCACTTTCGGGGGTGTTTTTTTGAGTTTCGAGGTTATAATTCTATAGGCTTGCCCAAAGACGTTTTCCTGTAGATCGTCGCAAAGTTTGTTCCACGAGGTTTTTTTCGCTTTTCTAATGTTCTTTGCAAGGTTTTTTTTCGAGTTTTTATATTCATTTTTGTATTCTTCGCGTAGATCGATGTTTCGCGTCTCCCTTTGGAACCTTCTTCTTTTTTGCTTGACCTCTAGAATAAGTGACTGGATAGCTTCTGTCCACCAGTAAGGCATTTCGTAATTCTCATCGCACTTAACTACTTTGGTGCTTTTGTGATAGGCTGCCCGGATCATCTTGGCCATTTTCTCTGCTGATTTAGGTGGTGGCTTTCTATATATGATCCGTTTAAATTCTTGTTGTAATTTAGCCAAGTCGGTTTCCCCGTATTTTTGTCTTCTTAAATGGCCTGTCTCTAACTTGTCTGCGGGGATTTCAGTGAGGATGAACTTGTGCTCCGTCACGTCTGGATCCTCTAGAATCTTCCATGTTGGATTCTTTCTAAGCACTTTCTCGCAGCCAATGGATAGGTCGATGTAGGAGAACCCGGTCTCCCTAACCAGTGTCGGAAGCCTGCCATCGTTTAGAACATTTAATTGGTTGCTTTCGCACCATTCCAATAGTTCAGTGCCTCTTCTATCAGTTTGATGTCCCCCCCAAAGTGCGTTTTTTGCGTTGAAATCACCCGTAACGAGCAGTGGGTAATCCGGGTTTTGCGCCCTCAAATCGGTAACAGCATCGTCTAGTTCCCGTAATGCTGTGCGGAAGTCATTGAAGCTTATGTTTGGACTTATGTACGCCGATATGATACAGATTTCTCTAAGCCTTACACTTACATAACACATTCCAGTCTTAAAGTCTAGAACATCCATACTCTTGCTACAGTTTACGATTAACGCATCCGCGTTACTATTATGATAAAAGTTTCTATTACCACTTCTGCATTTTTTCTTGTTCGGTTCCGTTATACAGACCACCTCGCATTTATTGGTTGCTGCTGCTAATTCAGCTGCATCATGTACTGTTATGCTCCTATTGGCATTAATTTGTAGAACACGCATTTCTTAGAATATATAAAAAAAAGGATAAAAAAGATATAAAAACAAGAACAAAAATTAGGCAGAACACTCTTCTAAAATGCTAGTATCACAGACGTATCACAAATAGTTTTGTATCACAGACGGTTGAAGGTCTTTTCCTCTTTGCTGCCTCCTTGCGAAGGAGATGGCTCTTCTAAAAGCCAGACATTGTCCTGATCCGATTTTATGACCCTGATTGCATACGAGGCAACTAGCCGGTAATCTACAGTCCTTAAAGAAGTGTCCTTCCCTCCCGCAGTTAGTACACAGCATGCTCCTGTCTGGGCCCCGACAGTCTTTAGCAAGATGGCTGTAGTCCCAGCATCTATGACATCTATTAACCTCTACTTTTTCTTCCAAGCTACACCTGGTGAAACCTATTTGCAGGCTCCTTGTTGCCAGTAATGTCCCTGATGAGGTTTTATTTATGATCAAAGTAGCTGCAAGAGTGTCTCGAGCATTTGGTCTCAATGGGCTCAGCCTGTAGTGCTCCCCTTCCTTTATTGGTCCTGTCACTGTCTCAATCGCCTCCATTATCTCTTCCCTTGTTGTTGTCGTTTCCATCCCTCGGAGATGAAATACTGCTTTTTCAACTGTGTTTCCATCTTTTATTCTTATTTTGTCGAGCTGTGTGTTGTCCTTTATTGTTTTTTCCAGAGCTTTTACAGCATTTCCATCTTTGTCTGTGGTAATGAGGATATTACCGCTTTTTGTTTTTTGAATATTTCGTATTATTTTTGTTTCTTCTTTTCCTTTTAGTTTCGTCTTTAGACTCTTTACTAATTCTTCATATGTGTTCTCTCCTTTCTCTATAATTAATGCGCTGGTATCCCTTTCCCATTTCCTCTTAATCATCGGTACATTTTTTTGAAGGTCCCTTTCGTCGTTAGTGTATATCGTGACGTATGTGTTCAGGCCATGGAAAACAGCCTCCACCATTTTTCTAAATCTGTTTATTTCCATGCTGTTAATTTTGTGAAGAGCAACGTTATCATCATCATTGGTTGCGTCTTTTAATTTTGTAAGGTAAGCCCATGTTTCTTCCTCGCTACGCCCTTGTTCCATTCGCACGATTTTTTGCGTTGTTGTTTCGGTTCTCGTTTTCGTCGTTGTTGTCGTCGTTCTTTCAAAAACCTCAAAGTCACTCTCCATAGTGGCAATTTCTGGAAATCTTTCCCTGAATAGCGACTGGATGCTCCGTGACATGTCTCTGTCCTCTGGATTGTTTAGAACAACTTTCACAGTCGCTGGCTTCGTCCTGAGCGGATTTCCCACTTTGATCTCGGTGTTGCTCATCTTTGATTCATCCCATGTCATGTGTGCAGCCTTTTCCCATTCCTTGAACGACCTTAAGTCCTTTATTTCCAGTTCTTTGTTGTTTGCTGTAGTCTCCTTCCATGGCATTGTTTGAGTGCAAGCCTCTGCTTTATCAGTGTTGGCTAGCGATATTGCTTGTGAAATGTTGTCGACGTTTATGTACCTGGACAAGCGGTAAAGTTTTTCAACACTCTCTTTTATGTCCTTTCGTGTGTTCTGATTCGTTCTTACGATTTGAGTTAAATTCTTTATTTCATCCCTTAACTTTTCGATATTTAAAACAGTTTCGTCCTCTTTGTTTTTAATTGGTGTTTCTTTTCTCTTTCTCTTTGCTGGGTTTTCCCTTTTATTTTTTTCAATTGGACTGTCATCTAATACAGTCGCTATTGCATTGCTGTTATTTTCCGTAGGCGTTCCCGGAGGTGTCCTCCGAATAATGCTTGATCTTCTTGAAAAGTTTTTCATTATTTCCTCCTCGAGTTCCGTTTGATTGGTTGAGATAAATGGAAGATTGTCCCCCCCAGAATCCTTGGGACAGCCCTTCATGCTGAAGGAGTGGGATTCCCCGGTTTCACCGGAACCCACCTGGGGTAATTTGTATTTAGTTTTGTCTGCCATTATTCTTAGGTGCAGTTTATACCTTCTGCCAGGTAAGTCCTTTTTTTTTTTTTTTTTTTTTTTAATTTAGGTTGGGATGGGAGAAAAAAGGAACCTCCTACCTGCCCTCGCAAACCTAATAGCGTCGGAGGGGATCGGAAAGCTAGGAAATAAGGAATTCGTTTAAAAGGTAAGTGGAGATATTAGGTAAGGTAAGTAGGAAGCGTTTATAAGAAAAAACGCCTGAGCTGTCCTTAGCAAACAGGCATCCGGCCTCGACCAATATTTTGTTCGAGATCGGATGGCTGTCTGAGCCCCCTCCACCAGTCGACAAGGTCCAGCAGCTCCCCGAGGGGGAACCCAACCCAACCCAACCCAACCCAACCCAACCCAACCCAACCCAACCCAACCCAACCCAACCCAACCCAACCCAACCCAACCCAACCCAACCCAACCCAACCCAACCCAACCCAACCCAACCCAACCCAACCCAACCCAACCCAACCCAACCCAACCCAACCCAACCCAACCCAACCCAACCCAACCCAACCCAACCCAACCCAACCCAACCCAACCCAACCCAACCCAACCCAACCCAACCCAACCCAACCCAACCCAACCCAACCCAACCCAACCCAACCCAACCCAACCCAACCCAACCCAACCCAACCTTGGGACCTTAGTTTGGGAAATCAAACTAAGTATACCAGCGTCTTATTTGGGTCACCTAGATTACAAAAAAAAAAAAACACCGGGTTATAACAGGATCCGAGCAGAACTAAGGGAATGAGAGCACTTTGAAAATCCTGAAAAAGTCGTTTTCGACGTCCGTTTTTGAGGCCAAAAATAGGCATCAAAAATGCCATATCTCGGCTATCGTAAGAGCTACGACCTTCCGGATGGTCTCGTTGGATTCAGGATGATGAAACTAAGACAAAACCGTTGGAATTTTCCCGATAGCTCCCATAGAAGCCGAGATATCGACCTTCAAAGTTTGGAATTTTTCATTTTTCGGGTATACCCCCCCGTATCGAATTTTTTCACCAAAAATTGATTTTTTTCGAAATCAAACTAAGTATACCGGCGTCTTATTTGGGTCACCTAGATTACGAAAACACCGGGTTATAACAGGATCCGAGCAGAACTAAGGGAATGAGAGCACTTTGAAAATCCTGAAAAAGTCGTTTTCGACGTCCGTTTTTGAGGCCAAAAATGGGCATCAAAAATGCCATATCTCGGCTATCGTAAGAGCTACGACCTCGCGGATGGTCTCGTTGGATTCAGGATGATGAAACTAAGACATAACCGTTGGAATTTTCCCGATAGCTCCCATAGAAGCCGAGATATCGACCTTCAAAGTTTGGAATTTTTCATTTTTCGGGTATACCCCCCCGTATCGAATTTTTTCACCAAAAATTGATTTTTTTCGAAATCAAACTAAGTATACCAGCGTCTTATTTGGGTCACCTAGATTACGAAAACACCGGGTTATAACAGGATCCGAGCAGAACTAAGGGAATGAGAGAACTTTGAAAATCCTGAAAAAGTCGTTTTCGACGTCCGTTTTTGAGGCCAAAAATGGGCATCAAAAATGCCATATCTCGGCTATCGTAAGAGCTACGACCTTGCGGATGGTCTCGTTGGATTCAGAATGACGAAACTAAGACAAAACCGTCGGAATTTTCCCGATAGCTCCCATAGAAGCCTAGATATCGACCTTCAAAGTTTGGAATTTTTCATTTTTCGGGTATACCCCCCGTATCGAATTTTTTCACCAAAAATTGATTTTTTTCGAAATCAAACTAAGTATACCAGCGTATTATTTGGGTCACCTAGATAGGTTATAACAGGATCCGAGCAGAACTAAGGGAATGAGAGCACTTTGAAAATCCTGAAAAAGTCGTTTTCGACGTCCGTTTTTGAAGCCAAAAATGGGCATTAAAAATGCCATATCTTGGCTATCGTAACGATTTTTTTTTTCGGGAACAGTATGCTCTCATAAAAAGAAAGAAAAATGGAAAATAACGGGGGTTTATGGAATTCTATAGGGTTGTATATTAGTATTCCCAGAAATGATATACGTTTTTGTCTTATTTATAAAAGTATATTTTTTTGATATAATGGCATACATATTTTCAAAATCCAAAAATAAAATTATTAACTATATTAAATAAAATATAGTTAATTTTAATAGAATAATTGGCATCTTCGAAAAAAAAAGAATGAATAGATATTATTGTATTATAAAGAAAAAGTAATCTTATTTTCATACCCGTTGATAGGATGATGATCGTGAGTTACACTCACATCACGATATTGTCTGCGGAATATTATTTATGCGTTGTAAAAATATAAAAGGTAGGTATTATTTGTACATTCTATATAATTAATCAAGACAGTCTACATGTTAGTTAAATTTAAACCTAACGAATTTTGCAGCTTTTCCAGATGCAGTCTTAAAGTTTTATCATAACCGACTCCTCGAAGTCTTTCAACTACAGCCACTTGTGTAGAAATTTCCCCCAAAACCGCCGTAACATCTTCAGGCATAAATTTAGCCAAATGAATCATCAATTGGAAGTAGTTGGTGGTATTTAAGGCCATATATTTTGTGGTGATGGTTACTACAACTTGTCGAAATTCTGGTTTAACCTGTGGTATTAGCGGTGAGTTTGTGATATGTTTAATAACAGAAATGGCGCTGCTTCTTTGCGAGTGAAAAATGACTAAATCGAACAAACCATGCAGAGTTTTATTTATAATAAGTTTGAATAATTCTAAAGTGCAAACGCCACTGTTAGCAATATCGGAAATTATTTTGAGGGCTTTTAGTAATTTGGCGTCCGATTCTTTCACTGGTGGCTTAAAGTAGGAAATGTTAATTTTTTCAAGAATAATATCGGCCATTAAGATATCATCGGTCATACAATTAACTATTGGAGAGTCGAAAGTAGGATAGTAAGGCAAATATTTGACGACCATATCCTTAAGGGTTCTTTCCAAATAAGGGTCGTTAAACACATTTAGAGATGCCAAGGCAGAAAAATAAGTTGACCAAGTTTTCTTAATGGCATTTAAAACAAATTGATGAAGATTTTTTTTGCCTAATAAAAAATCCATTGGTAATAAAAGAACTTGCACCAGTTTTGTTAAAATTGTTACTGCTTTGCTCCTATTATAAATTAAATGCCCTAATTTTGAAAAAATATTGCCTGCATATTTGTAAATTTGCAATACAACGGGTTCATTATTTAACGGACCAGTTAAATACTGCAAAAGGACTTTATCCAGGTTACCAAAAGCTATATCGCATAACCGCAGCACTTGACTGTTTGCTTGTAGTTGAATATTTTTCGATTGATGACTCATATGATCAATGAAGGATTTCAAAGGTATATTAGATTCTATTAAAGTAGTTTTTATTGGGTGGAATATGTCCAGCTTAACAACTTTTTTGGTAAGCTCATGCTGATAGAGGTCATATTCAGACAAAAAACAAATTTTAATCCAACATTCCAAGACGATCGCTTCTTGATTTGGCATTATTATAAAATTGTCGGGGTAATTTTCCAAAACACAATCCAAAAAACCCGAAGCGATTTTGGGGGAGACCGCGTCACCGGTAAAAAATTGAAAAGCATCGTTTGCCAAAGAATTATTTTGACAAACTGCCAATCTTCCGGCTATTTTTCCTGCTAGAGGCGGCGGGTTTGAGGCTGTGGCTAATTTTTTTAAATTGTGATAAACGTTTACAAAAAATTGTTCCCACCGGGACCAAGAGTCTGGAGAGCTGCACTTTTCCAGCAACGTGGCAATTAAACTTAAAGATTGATTAAGGTCATTGAAATAACAGACATTTTGATATTTGGGCAGCCATGGACCAAATATGAGCCACTGATGCAATTGGAAGTTCGAGCAAAGATTAATTGTTACTTCCAAGTTCTTCAGGAAATCTTTGATGAGGTGGAAAAGTTTTTGGTTCGTAGAGGCTTCTTGTAGCATGTCATGGATCGGAGGCGCTATTCTTTCAATTGATCTTTCCTCTCTGACGTATTGAAGAATCTGAAATATTATAATTTCACCTATTATATTGTATTAAACTTTTCTGAAATATAATAATATTTTTATATTTCAGAAATACTTTTGAAAATGTGAATAGAAAACTAGGAATGTATAATTGAGTACCTAGTGGTATTCTTTTGGAGTGGTTTGATAATTATTTAAAAAACAGACAGCAGATATCTCTGTCACCTGTACTTAAGAACACATAATGCATATCCTTATATGATCTCCTATAATAGTATGCTAATTGAATTTAAAATGGTACGATTGAGTGTTAGGCGTAATATGAATGATGTCTTATTTATTTACTACATAACTAAGAACTTAAAATATAAGAATTGTTCTTTAATTAATCATCTATCATTTGCTGTTCCTAAAATCAATTTGAGAATAAGAAATAACAATCTTTTCCAGTGTTCATCCTCAAGTTGTTCTCCATTTAATAGAATGATGCAAGAATGTAATAATTATATACAAAAATATGATATAGATCTCTTTAATATTAGTATTCGCCAAATTAAGACTGATTTTGTATCCTTATCTTATTAATCATTTACTTGTTAATCTGTTCTTTTTGTTTTTAATTTTTAATTGTAAGTAGGTGTATTTTATTAAATGTTATTAGTTTTAGTGTAGGTTTAGTTTATCATTATTATTGGTTTTCCTTTTTCTTTCTGCAAGCCAGTAAGCACTCCCACATATAATTACATTTCAAATGTGTTTGTAAGAGTATAAATAAATAAATAAGTAAATAATAAAGTATAATCCCAAAAAACAGTGAATAATTGTAAATCAGTAAATTCTCTAGAAGCTAAAAAACATGTAATTAACTTCTAGGAAAATAGGTTCTTGCTTTTTTAGTTATTTATAAGAAAATCTCACTTTAAGTGTTTTTTGAGTTTTTTTCAGAATGTATATTATATTAAATACCTATATTTATTATATAGAAATTTAATTTAGACATCTGTTAATCTCCATAACATTTACTGCAAGACCAGTAGTTGAAAAGCATGAAATGTATTTTTTTTTAATTTTGGAAAATTAGAAAATAAAAGATTTTTCTTACTTACCAATGTGGAATACATATGCCAAACACAAGTGCTATACTTTTTTTCCAGTGATAAATGATCTAAAAATGCTAACATCTTCTTCTCTACTTCTTCAACATGAATACTGCCTAGTGCCATATATAACAAAATAACATGTCTTATGCCAGTGTCTGATAAATCTTTCATTTTATTTGGACCCAGTTGAGAATAGATTCTGCCCTTAATCTTACCCCAGTGCAATGGAAATTCTCTTAAATGCACTAAAAGTAGACCAACAAACAACTCAAAGTCTTCGCTACATTCTTTTGGAGAAAATAAAATTTTATCTAAAGTCTCTACCATATGAGTAGGAGCAGTTTTACTGGATTGTTGAGATATATTTAGTCTTTTGCTATAAAAATCCCAAGCAATTTGAAATATATTTATTCTACATTCTTTTAACCATAAATGACTAATCAGAGGTTCAATTGCCTTTAATCCTATTGTCAATGTCTCACTGCCCCCTTCACTAAGCAACTCCTTAAATTTACTTTCGAGAAATTCATAGTTTGGTTTTATTCTTTCACTTTTTAAGCTGACATCTTCAAAGTTGCTGTTAAATGTTTGTATAGCTGCAACCTTCTCAAGAAAACATAAGGAATTTAAAGGAACTTCTTTTTCCAATGCTTTGTTAAAACTTTCCCAAAATATGAAATGGGTTGGAGATTTTTTTTCTGTTAACAATTGGGTCACAAGCCAAAAATTGTTTAGGCAACAGCAAAATTCAGTTGCAGTGTTATATATAAAAAAAATGTTCTTTATGACAACTTGCAAGTGACTTCTCATTAATTGGCAACTATCATCACAGATAAAGGACAATACAAGAATATAATAATGAATTTCAAGTAGAGCATGGAAGAAGTGATGCAACAAACTCGTCTCATGTTTTGATACTTTTATACCTTTTAAAAGAGCAGTATCTTTTAGTTTGTTAATGTTATGTAAAGGGGAAATAACACTTTTCAAATGAAGCAAAATTTCTTCCTTAAACTGGTCATCCAATGGGCAATTTTTGCTTCCTAAAAGGCACTGGATTAATCCATAAAGACCTTGGTTAATATATCTTCTGCTTTCCACCACATCTTCCAAAGAAATTTTATTATTATTTAGCATAATGTCTTGAATACAAAACCATCTGGATTTAACTAAACGGAGCACAGTCTTGGAGTCCTGGATAAGATTTTTGGTGTTGTAACTATAAGTTCCAATAATTTGTAATAAGTCACTTTCATTTTTAGTATAATATTGTAATGTTTCCAAATGTTTAAGCAATAATTGTTTTGAGTTTTTGTCACTGCATTCAAACAAATTACTCTCTGGTAACATTTTAATTATTTTTTCCGCTGACATGTGTGATTGGTTTGTTTTCTTACATCAGCTGGTAAACTAGAGATGGGTCGCATTCTCACTTGACTGTTGACTGATACGAGTTGTAAAAACCTTTTCGCATTCTTACAAGCAACTTCTACCAACTGGTCCTATATGGTCTAGGTCTAGGTATTAATAATAATTTAAACTTTTCTATACACAAATATCTTTAATTCCAATAGGAATTGTTTTATGTATTACATTTTAGATAAAAATTACCTACATATTCCTGTACCAAATTATTGCACTCAAGATCTCACTTGACCAGACTGGTATAATATATTTTATTTTGCTTAGAATGCATAGGTACAATATTTTGTCGTCATCTATAAATCAGTCTGACACCTATGGCGTAATCCGTTGAACCACCGTCTGTAGATTACTGTTGTAATCTATAGACGGTGGTTGAACTTTTGGCGTCAGCTGATGTATGTCAAAGTAGACACTCTGCACCTAACCTCAAATAATACTAGTTCACGTATTTCTGAAATAATTGGTAATAAAATAGATTATTTCGTTTATGAAAGGATTCTGAAATAAAGCAGTTCTAACGGCACAAAAATTAAAATGACCCTTTACCATTTTGGAAATTGTGCGGCTCTAGTATATGTACCCTACTATTTAACATACAAACAGTCTGGCCTGTAAGTAAAACTTTAAAAATATAAGGTATAACAGAAAAAATGTATTAAATTATTTATAACTGCTCCAGTTCTGAATATGGCGCCTTTTGGAAATGTGTACAAGGATGTTTTATATACATGTTCACTCAACTCATAAAAATGATGGTTTTGGCAACATTCTTCTCAGACAATATTGGAGATGTTGGTAGTGACATTTTAGGAGTAAGTCATCCTTTCACTTCTATCCAGGTAAAACATTATGAAATCTTTTTTAGGAATTTTTAAAATATACAGTAGACTTGGCAGATCTAGTTGGCTTATATTTTATCCTTAATGGCATACCTGGTAAAGGACACAGCAAAGTTTTAACTGCGGGACTTGGATGGGCAACGGCAGAAGTACATAATGTAAATACAAATTCAAACTAAATAATTAAAGGTTTCAATATTCTAGGTTTTCCTCTCTAGAGTTTTACTTCTCTGGGTAGGAGCCAGAGGTGCCGAATTTGACTGGATTTACATTCAAAAATGTTTGGAATCAAATGTTCTATTAGTTCAACATATCGCTACCGCTACTTTAGTTTGGCTTTGGTCAAGACATAATTTAAATAAAAATCTGAAAACCCTTATTACAGTTTTGCTAATTTTAAGTTGCTACAAGCCGTTGTTACTTGAAACACTTATTCAAGTTTTAAAAATAAGTCCTTGGTTAGGGTTAGTTGTAAAGGGTGTCTTTACTCTCATTTATGCTACTTTTACTTTAACCATTTATGCAGGTATGTCACACATTACTGGGATATATTGAAATTATATTGCAGATTTATGTCATAAAGAAATTTTCCATTCAAATGCAGTATGACTTTTCTCTAATAAATTGAATTATGTTATTGAAAAATTGTTTGTTTACCTTCATAGATTCTGTGAAAAATAAATTGGACCATTGTCTTTCAGGTAAGTAAATATGTAATCACATTGGTTTAAATAGTTTTTTTAATTTTGACGTAATATATTTTTATAAAGTGTATTATACCAAAACATTTAGGTCAATACAATCTATAATATTATTATGATGAGAAGTCAGGTAATGCTACATATTTTTAACAAAAAAAGAAAATACTTAGGCATAGCTTAACATATAAAATCGTAAATCCACAAAACGTCAAACAATTTTAAAATTATATAATAATATCTTAAATAGTAAAACTAAAAAATAATAAAACAGGTTTTCGCGCGATGTTACAACAAACATTCCTAAATTGTTCGACAGTTTTGCAGCTTAGTACATATAATTTTTTATTATAAGTTTAATAAAACTGATGCATTACAAGATTAAAAAAAAAAGAACATCTTTAAAATCGTTTTTAAATAGGTTTAAGACATCAGAGTTTAATATTTCAAATTATAATTTGAAGAGTGAAATATGCAAAAGGGTCCAAGTGCCATTTTTCTCAAAATGCATATTAATGAAGTGTTGGGGTCTATACGCCACTAGAAAGTTGCACTAAATAATTTATGTTTCTGTGCTGCCATCTTGATGATATTAAGAATCTTTTACAAACAGGCCCAAGTGCCCTTAATATTGCACATCATGCACATGTTCATTTTAACCTTATTTTTTCTTTTAGATTGTAAACAATTGCTTTTCGTCGCTGCTATTGTTTTTTGTATTTAAAAATGAGTGAGAAATTGCAAATAATAAGTGAAAATATTGAAAGTGCTCCATCTACAAGCATGGATAACATACCAATAGACATTCAAAGGAAAAAAAGGAGCAAAACTGATGACGTTTGTAAAGATAGCCAAGTTAAAAGAAACAGTGGACAACCTTTCAAAAAGAAAGAATCCTTCGTTCCAGGGAAGAAGGGTCCTTCTGAGGTATGCCAATTTTCAATACTTTAATTTCCAGGTATCCTGTAAGTGCAACTTTGCTTGCAAGGCGTTGACACTCGAGGCAAGAAAGCAAGTTTTTCAAAAGTTCTGGGACCATGGGCAATATGCTGAACAACAGAATTTTTTGTGCATTTAATCGTAGCCGATCGATAGTTCTAGCCTGGACACTTATCCCCGCTTCCATCGATACCTCACAACAGAAGCCGAAATCATGCGAGGTGACGACCGCATCGCGATGGCAAAAATTCCGCGCTGGGGCACATATTTTGCGTTGATTCGAAATAATATTTTACTGCAGTTATTATTGTAGTTTATAGTAAGATTACGCATTTAAAATTTTAAACTACCAAACTATTTTGAAAAAGTAATACAGCAATGCAAAAACTTTTCCATAGCAACCAAGATAACCCACAAAAGTATTAAGAATAAGTTTTTGAAAATTTGTTTTTTTTTTCAATAATCTTCAAAACCACATAAAATATATATATATATTTTTTTTATATGGCATATTCTTTTACAAGTAAATAATGTGCAACTTTGGGGTAAATTATCCATTTTCGTATTTTGAGGGTAGACGAATTTGAAACACCGTTTATGTATATTTTTACAATAAAATAAATAATAAAAAATATTTAAAACATTTATCATATACCTAAAAATACGTAATAATAAAAAAAATATATTATCTTGTAAAATGTAAAATATTAGGTCCCGCGGTATCTCCACTTAGTCGTTCCACTGTACGGCGTGCGCCACCAAATCTCGGCTTCAATTTTGACGCCACGAAACCAGTGTCACGGCTAGTACTATCGATCGGCTACCATTTAATAGAATGTGATAACATAAAGCGCAGAAGACATGGCACTTATGAGACCCCGGAAGCTAGCAGGAGGCAACGTACCTATAGATATTATTTACTTCTTCCTGGAAACTCTAAGTTGGAGGTTTGTAGAAAGACATTTTGTGATAATTTTTCGATTGGAGTAAAAAGAGTGAAACTTATCTGTCAAAAGCTTGTTAAATGCAGTGACATTATATTGCGTGAAAAACGAGGAGGAAAACGTAGCAGAAGAGATTATTCGTGGAAATCATTGAGTTTATATCCTCAATCCCAACACGAGAAAGTCATTATGGAAGAGAGAAAAGTTCCAAAAATTATTTGTCTGAAGATCTTAGCATCCGGAAACTTCATGCAGCTTTTCTTTTAAAATATACCGAAAATAATACTGCACCACCTGTATCGAGGCAAACATCAGTTCAATCTTTCCATTGGCCCTCCAAGAGTCGATACCTGTCCCAAGTGCGACCTATATAAAGTGGATTTGAGAAAAGCTGTCAACCCCGTACAAAAAAAGGACGTGGAATTGAAACAAAAATTACATCATAAGAAAGCAGAAGCTGCAAAAAAAATGATGAGCAATGATTGCAAAATTGGAAGAGTTCTATATACAAAAACAGTTCTATATACCTTCATTGACACACACTCAGAACTCAGATGTATTACAGTCGCCAATTAGCTTGTGTGAACTTTGGTATACACCATGAAGATAAGGGAACGGGATTCTTTTACCTTTGGGATGAAACTACTGGAAAACGTGGTTGCAACGAAATAGGTTCTTGTATTTTTGACTTTCTGACAAATCAACTGAAAACTTCCAAAAAGTCATTGGTTGTATGGTCTGACAACTGCGGAGGTCAAAATAAAAATCAAGGAATCTCAGCAGTCTATATTACTCTTGTTGCCAAAGGAGTTTTTGATGAAATTCTGCACAAATTCCCACAAACAGGACATACGTTCCTGTCTTGTGAGGGACTTCGGACTAATCGAAAAAGTGAGAAGAAAGGAGAAACCCGTTTCACGTGATTTAATCAAAATAATTAGGAGCGCCAGACAAAACAATCCTTTTACAGTCAAGCACACGGGAAATTTCTTTGCCTGGATGTCATTGACAAAAGAGACTCTACAAACTGATAATGATTAAAATAGATGCAAATCTGTTACAAGAGGGTTCTGTTGAAGGAAAAACTAACTACTCTGATTTAACACCATACCGCAAAGTGAATATTTTTAAGGTACATACTACCATAGAGTATTTTAAAGACCTAGCTGTAATATTTTCTGATTCAAATCCAAAAAAAAGCATGGCCTGCTGCAAAAATCAAAGAAGTTAAGAATATGGTACCTTATCTAAAGCCGAAGAACCAAGTTTTTTATGAAGAGCTTATACAAAAGATGAGTGAACACGCAAACTAACGTTAAAATAGTGTAGTTTTAAAAAGAGTTTAGAAGTTACTTTGAGTTTAAAATAATATTGGCACGTAACACTATAGCACTAAAATTTGTGAAATGGCACTTGGGTCCTTTTGCATATTTCACTCTTGATTTATGCTTGTGAGAATTGAGATTTCATTATCAAAAAAAGTTCACAGTCACATTTTTGCCAATGACGGGATTAAAAACACTCGCCCTATTTTAATTTTAGTCAAAATAGAACATTTTACTTTTTCTTGCTTTTCTTTGAACTTTGTCAAATATAAAAAACACATGTTAATAATTATTTAAATATTGATGTTTCATTTTGACTAAATTATTGAAAATGAAATTTTTGGATTGGACGCGATTCTCTAAAAAAAAAATAAGTACAGTCATGCATAGATATACATCAGATTACTTACTTAAAGTTAATTATCTAATTATAGACTTTTATGGCTAAAAGAATGTTTAAAGCTGAAATATTCAACCCTTTTGAAGTATCTTGATGTCGTCTTAATATTCGGGTGTTTAATATTTTTTTCCTTAAGTATTCATTCGTGATATACAATTAACTTTTGAACCGACCATAATAATAATTAGTCTAGCTTTTTCTATACTTAGGTATGCGTCTTTTATCGTCAAGATTTCTACTACGTCTTAAGCTAGAAGAGATTATATAAGAACCATTTAATCAATACAATAATAAGTATATACAGTTATAGACACCACCTGAATAATATTGCTATATTACATATATAGGTCTACACAATGATAATATTATAATACAAAAATAATAATTTTTAGGTCATTTAAAGAAAAAAAATACTGAAACATGACGGATGAATGAAGTCACAAATAAACAATGAAAAAATAAATATGTATGATTTGTAAATGAAGGGGTTGAAGATAATATTGCACTAATAATAAAATAAATAATAATGTCTTCGATTGTGGCAAATAAATTCTTTGATTCTGCGAGTACATGAGCGAGCACAATAATAAATTGGAGTTTTGATTATGTTCAAATTAATATATGTATGTACAACATAGTTTTGTGACCAGGGAGGGCAGGTATAGGTATAAACCAGGTGGTTATTTGGTAAGCAACATTTGTTTCTTGTAGAACGTTATTTAGGTTTTATATTTATAGTATTGATTTACCGTAAAGTAGGGCTACTTTGTGACATTGCCACTTTTAACTAAAATTAATTTTTTTACCAGGTCGCTAAAAACGGTAGAACTATTTAAATTTCATATAACAAATAGTGTACCGGGTGCGCCATCTAGGTCAATATGACAAAAGCCGGTAGCAAAACATCGCTCCTCATACCAGAGCAGAGTTGAAAATTAGGCAAACAGTTGTTTTTCGATTTGTGTGTAAACTTTCTATTGAGCGCAAAAAAACCTGAAAGATTTTTTAACTGAGGTAAGTTTATATTAAAATATAATATGTTTGCTTGCTTTACTGTAAAAATTCTATACTTTCGAGTTTTTTTTTTATTGATTATTCAATTTTTACGAAAAAAGTACAAAACGAGGACCGACTTTGTGACAAAAAAAAATGTCACAAAGTAGCCCCTTACCTGTTAAACAAAGACCAAAAAAATTGTTTTCTTTTAGATACAATGCCAAGGGCGTACAAAAAAAAAGCTGGCTGCCGCAGCTACAAAAACTATACAGAAGAAACGTTAGCTGAAGCTATGATATATGGTATACATCGAAATACTTTATGGCTGAAAAATTAAAGAACGGCACAAAAACAGGCCTGGACAACAAAAAGTATTTACCCACCAAGAAGAAAGATGCATTTGCCGCCCATATTATCACTGTGTCAAATTTTGGTTTTCCCGTAAGCACATTTGATCTAACATGTATAGTTAAATCGTATATAGAACGTCAAGGCAAAAAAGTTAAGCCTTTTAAAAACAATATGCCATGACCTGATTGGGTCAAGTCCTTTTTGAAGCGACCACCACAGCTTTCACAGAGAATCGCGCAGAATATTACACATGCTATAGAGCTGCCACTGATGAAGAAACTAAAAAAATTTCTTTGATAATTTGAAGGCTTGAATTTGAGTTAGAAGGAATTCCTGCAGAAAATATATGGCAATATACCATATATATAGCAAATAACTACGGCAACAGAGTCTCTTCCATACCAAAGGATGAATTTTCAAGCCTTTTTAAAAAGGTGACGAGTCAGTTAGAAGAAAGAGGACCCGATAGCCTAAGATCTGGTTTTAGAAAGACAGGCATTTATCCTTTAGATCGAAACGAGGTCATGGACCGTTTATGCACTCGTATTGTAACAGCAGATACCGAAATAGCTGAGGTTATGGGTAATAGTTTTATTCAACACCTTACCAATGTAAGGACTGACGCAACCAAAGGGAGGCAGATCAAAAGAAGAAAGCGCCTAAACGTTCCACCAGGTAAAAGCATAAGTAGTAGTGATTTTTAACATTCTATCTGCTCCCATTTCTGCTGAGAATACGCAAAACAACGATGACCCTCAACCTGGACCCTCCGGCACCCAACAAAAAAGAAAAGCCTAAAAAGCGGTCGAGATAATGGATCAACATCAGATAGTTCCAGTGAAAATCAGGATCAAATTAAATACATGGAAAATGATGACAGTCCATGGGATGAACATTTTTCCTGTGATGAAGATGAACGGGTACTTGAAGAAAGAACTGTAGCCTAAAAAGCAGAAAAGTCAGAGGGAAAGTACGTCGTTGTTAAATTTGAAGGAAAGCATAGGAGCGACAGTAAATGTGATGGAACGTGTTGGAAAGCAGTGGAAGTGGCCCCAAAAGAAGGACGAGATATTTTATAGAAATGAAGAAATTATTTTGGGCATAAATGCCTCAATTCAACGTGGAAGAAGAGCGTTATTTGACATTCCAGAGTCAAATGATTTTGTTGTGTAATCACAGGTGTATCATTTAATATTATTTACTACCAGTTTTATTAGTTTTCTTTTGTTTAAAGTTACCAACATTTTGTTAATATTTTGCATGAGAGCATTTAGACATGTAAAATAAAAGTTATTTTGTAATTATTTATGTGTTTTTATCTATCAAATATCCTTATTTAAAATTTTAATATTATATTATTATATTCTTTGTATATAAATAGAGCATGGGTGTTACTTTGTGCCAAAATTGTATTTCACGTTAAATATCAAACAAAATGATCCCTGTCACAAAGTAGCCCCACTTTACGGTACCACACTTATTAATTGCTAAAACAAAATATTGATCCGAAACTTTTATTTTTTTGTTATTTACTTGATGCAATTACGACTAATACCAACCCACCCTAGTTAATAGAAATAGTTTTACATAATTAAAGCTGTGTTTTCAATGGAATTGATGAAATGTACCAACATAAATATTAATTTAATTAGTTTTGCTGTACAAGGTACCAAAAAAAAAAATATAAATGTTAGTGTTTCCATATCCTTATCTCATATTATTATCTTCTTGAAAAGTAATAGGAATGATGATTCTAATGAGAAAATGTAAATCTCACGATATGAATAGTTCAATAAACAAAAAAAATTTAAATAACATTTCACTAATTTAAAAACAACATATAATTACAATAATGATAATTCTGATCTTTCATTTACATTAGTTAGTTAAAAGAGTGAATGCTGCTTGTTCTATTGGAGAGACTACTTGAAAAAGATAATATGTCAAAAGCAAACCACTTGGTTATAGCCATGCTAATAAAAACAGGACCTTTCAAAACTCTTAACACATCACATAATTTTTTTTTCAATAGTCTCTCCTAAGCTTCAACAGTCTACCACATGAGTATCATATTCTTTTTACACTGACGGGTATATCACAAATTTAATAATGAAACGCGGGTTCCACGCAAAAATAAAATACATTAATACAATATTCACATTTACACACTCGAACATACAAACATGCGCACCTTACACTATATTTACCTACTTAAAACCTTTTTTTATCTTTGAATTAAAACAGGTAAGTATTGAATCTGTGGTTACATCAAGAAAGTTGTAATTACAGAATGGAACATGAGGCTGAGCAGCAGCTGCTGTTGCCACCTTTACTCTTTTGTCGTTGATCTATAAATAAATGAGAACATTTATTTTTGATTATGAAGCAGTACTCAAAAAAAAAAAAATTTACCCTGTGAATTTGGTTCCGGGAGGTTTTCCCTAGGCACCAAATGCATGACAGTCGTCTTTCCAAAAGGCAATCCTAATGCACCCAAAGTCACGTTGCTGTGCAAGAAACGCCCCTGATAAATAAGTCTAAGTATTTCAGCCTTTGATACAGATTCCTGACGCCAATCTATAAAAATATTTACTTGATGTAAAATATAAATTTAATACACTCTACTTACCGTCTGGCCAATTGTCAAAAACATGCTGAGCTATGTCTCCAGCAGAATCACTCGGACTAAACAGGTATTCTTTGGTTTTGCCACTAACTAAGATTAATCTTAAGTTTATCTATAAAAAAATACAAATAGTTATATTAGATATAATAGTTGTATATACAGAAAATCAGTTCAGGATCTTAGAAAAAGATGAAATAGACAAAAACACTACTTTGGACAATATCTAAATATAGAGGCTAATTTGTTTCTGATCTTTAAGGTTTCTGGGGAAGTAGATTGACAAACAGCTGATTTTTGAAAATCACATTTTGAAGCTGATAGACTGGATATTTTGTGGTAATATTGGTGAGGCTAAAGCTTGTTAAATTAATAATTTAATTTTCTCTAAGGAAAAAAAAGATATTTAACATAATCTAGTTCCACTGGATTGACAGCATTATTTTTACGTAAAACATCTTATAAATTCAGATTCAGTATATATTATGGTAATTAACCAATTTACAAAATAAATATAGTATATAAAATATTCAACAAAATAAGATTTTAAATCGCAATAAAGCACTTGAAGTATAAGTAGGTACTATCATTAAATATCTAGCATAAATAACAGATAACAGGTAACATCAATAAATAGAAAAGAAGACACACTTTAAGCAAAGTCAAGATAGAAAACTATATTGCACTTAAGCAGATTTTAAAAGTTGTTGAAGTAACTCAGAGAACAATGAAACAAATCTATTAACACTATTTGAGTTAATTTAAAATACAATGTTGTTCAAGGTAGAATAATCTAGTCTGTCTGAGCACTGTAGTAGAAGGAACATTTAAATTAAGCTGACACAACAACTCAGGAGACTGTATTACATTGTTAAGAATCTTGTATGTTGTGACAATATCACAGTTTTTACGTCGAGTCTCCATCTTTTCAATGTTCAGCAATCTATACATTTCACTGTAATTAATTACAATACAAGGAATATTAAGCTTGTAAGCAATGTATCTTATGAATTTACATTGAATTTTTTCTAGACACATTATATAATTAGCATAATAAGGTGACCATCTACATGAATTCGACTCAAGTTGACTGCGAACCAATGAAAAATACAGAAGTTTGATGGAATTAATACTGCTGAAATCATGAGTGTGCCTCTTAATAAAACCCAACTTTTTGTAAGCCTTATTACACAGGTTTTCAATATTTTTTCAAAAAGTTAGTCTGCAATCAAAAAGTACCCCAAGATCATGTATCTCTGATACCTTCTCAATAAGTGAACCCATTAGATGGTACTGATGGAATGGTGGACTAAAACTCCTGGTAAATTGAATATATTTGCATTTTTTAGCATTTAGGACCATTCTATTGTTCTTGCACCATAATTCAAATTTGTGAAGATCAGAAGAAAGTTCATGATGTGCCAAGTTACTGTCTATAATTCTAAAAATCTTAACATCATCAGCGAAAAGTAACACATTACAATAATCAAAACAATGAACAACATCATTAATAAAAAGATTAAATTAAAAAGGGGCAAAATGGGCACCCTGAGGAACCCTAGAAGTCACTGGAAAAGGACTAGAATAAAAGTTATTTATCTTCACAGTCTGTGTTTATTTTAATACCTAGAAGTGCCCTCTGGATCCTTGATACACAATTTCAGAAAAACATGCAATCATATCTGATGTGTTTTAATGCAATCATATAGTTATTTTGTTCAAAACTATTAATTAATTTAAGTCAGTTTTCAATTTGAATGATATAGTTATTAGATTATTAAAGGTTTGAAAGAAGCAGAATATGCTTGTCAGTCTTTTGGATGTTCTAGAAATAAATAAGGAAAATTTTCTAAGTGTTGTTATTGATGAGGAATATAGTTAATTAAATATAAATTAAAAGGGTTTGAGTTTACAACTTTTCTATGGAATCATTTACAGTTTAACCCCAATAAAAACTAATTAGATTATACTTAAGTAAAAATTGATATTTATGCAAGGTGCACACTAATATTGCTTTATAAAATTCAGATCAACATTTAAACAAAAGGAATGACTTATGTTGTTCTCTGTAAAAACCTACTGAATGTTTTAATCACAGTAATGAAATAATAATGTCATTATGGTGCCTTTGGTGAAAGTGTAAATTAAAAATAATAATCGCAAACGAGACAATAAAGAGAAAAAGGCAAATTAGTGTAAAATTATAGATACCTACAAGAAAAATGTAGGTCGCCTTATGTCTATGTTCTATGAGGAGCAGCTAGTAAAGCTTGAAAAAAGGAAAAAGGGTGCGGCGGCGATTCTCCAACACGATCCTTACCTTATCCGCTGGAATATGCCTGTTGGACATCGTTATCTACCAGAAGGGCATCAAACAGAAATGTTTTTATGCAATTAAGAGTTGGGAAAACTTAATTTAATGGACTCATTTCTACACCATGATGATGACAGCTAGTGGTAAACTCGGATGATTCAGGGACGAACAAAACAAACATTTTTTTACTTCCTGCGCTCTAATTTAAACGCGGGTTCGATCAAGATTATTTTATTTGTGTTCGACTGGATTCGGTCGTCTGACCGCGTACTGCTGCCACACGGTACACAAAAATGATCCCGATAAATAAATTTCTGGTTCGAATTAAAAACAATGCAATTCACTGCAGGCAGACGACAAATCGGTTTTCTTTCCGATTGTGCTGCTAAGGCGCACGCGCGTTCCTTTTCAATGAGAAAGTTCGACTTTCGTCCGCCAACCACGGATCACCCTTTGTTGCTCTTTTGACAGCCATTTTGTTTTCGTAGTGACCTTCTTTTACGTCATTTTGACGCATGACATAAGGATTACACGTTTTTCTACTAGAGGGCGAAAACTTTAAGAGATCACAGCTTTAAGGAAGCAGAAATATTTGTCTTCTATAATCAAACGTCTCTCTGGGTTTCCATTAAAATGTTTATTCAGTATCATCAGTTTAAATATTCAAATATCATTATAATCATATCAGATTAGCAGTCGTACGAGAAGGTCGTGTTTGCGCTCGTAGGAAGCTACTACCGGTACTCACTTTTGTTTTTTAATTGCTACCTCATCGAGGTATTATCTAGATGTAGAGAAAGGGTTATCATATTTCTATGGATAATTAATACCATAGAGAAAGTAAAAGGAGAGTGTCCGAATCATCATAGATTAATACTATTTAGATAGGAAACTCGTATAAGAGCCACTGAAACGTCGAGGAATGTTGCACCCACTGAATTTTGAGGACATACAACAGATATAAAGCAATTATTCGTTAAACTTCTGAATTAGTTTAATTACTCAGTATATTTTATATATATAGTATTCCGTTACGCATTAAAACTAGAGAATACTTTCATACCTAACCTTAGCAAAGTCAGCTGTGATTAACTACTGTCAGTCAAGTGTCAGGTCTGTGTGCTTAGTGCTTTTGAATTATTTTTATTTATTTCCTGTATTTAGAAAATACACTGAAGGAAATCACCCTCCCTAAGGATATATTTATTTAATTGTCACAATAAACCACTAAGAACTCGTGAAGAGTAAAACCTGATCTCAATGGACTTGAACCCATATTGAAATATCGAAAAATTGCGTTTTTGTTTAATATATTTTTAGACTATGGAAGATGAAAAGATGCCAGATGATAATAGAGCCAAATTATTATTAACGGATCCTAATCAAAAGGATGCGAAACGTATGCGAACGGATTTTGATACGGAAGACACCTCAAGCTCTTCCAATAATTCTGAACAAGTTTCCAATAATGATAATGATTGTTCTACAGCGAGCACCAGTAAAGACAGCGGTGTTGCAACTAGTCCTACCAATG
Organism: Anthonomus grandis grandis; assembly: GCF_022605725.1. Taxonomy (NCBI): domain Eukaryota; kingdom Metazoa; phylum Arthropoda; class Insecta; order Coleoptera; family Curculionidae; genus Anthonomus; species Anthonomus grandis. Next base: position 36,741,013 of record NC_065551.1, on the reverse strand, counting down.
AGGGAAATAATATTGTGATTGATAATCCTGAGGATACTTTGAATATATCGACTGGAAACGCACAGACTGTGAATGGTACTGAAGAAGGATTAGGTGGTGATGAAGATGTAAATGACAGGTAAGTCAAAATTGAATGAAATGTCATGTAAAGGAAAGTGTTATTAATGTCAAGATATAAAGTATTAAACACAAATCAAATATATTATCATGGTATTACTTCATAGGTAGGAGAGAAAATGTCATTATAAAATAAAGAATGAGTAAAATTCTGAGTAGATTTCATAGTCATATATTATTTTTATTTATTTACGGAATCCATTTACAAAAGTGTTATATAGCATACCCATACAAACATATATATTCAGATACAAAACTATCTATAAATCAATGAAAGGTGTAGATGAGTTAATTAATTAAAGCCCCTATGAAATAATATTCTTTAACTGCCCCTTAAAAGATGTAATCCTAGAGTCAAAAAAGCTTATCTGTCCTGACAGACCATTAACATTTCAAGCCATTCTTGTAATTGGCTCATTTATACCATAATAATTTGGTATGGTGGAATGGGACTGAAAATATTTCTGATTGTCTATTCAATTTGGAAGGCACACTAAGTTTAAAAAGAGACAATAACTCGGGACAATCTATAGTAGTAGTTAAAACCTTATGCATAACACATAAGTCGAGTAATGTTCTTCGTGACTCTAATGTGGGTAAGTTTAGGTTATCCCTGACCCACTGATAGTAATACTCCTGTCTCCTTTAACCACATCTAAAGGCAGCCACCCTTAAAAATTTATTTTGAGTTTTATCAATCTGCTCAATGTAGCAGTTATATGATGGGGACCACACAATTGAGCCATACTCCAAGATGGGCCTAACAAGAGAGCAATAAAATAATCTAAAAGTAAACAAAGACAAATCAGTTGTAGACCTATTTTCATTGCCCTACCAGTCATCTGATTGATGTGACTTTTAAAAGACAACCTGGAGTCAATAAATATTCCTAAGTCAGAAACCTCTGTTTTGACACCAATTGCTACATTATTTATTTTATAAAGAAAAGCAATAAGTAGGGTTTTTTTGCTTAGAAAAAGTAATCTTATGGCACTTATTGATATGAAGGGACATTCTATTCAAGTGGCACCAATCAAAGAACAAATTAACATCTTTTTGCAGAAGCACAGCATCAGAAAGGGATGTGATAAGCCTAAATAGCTTCACATCATCAGCAAACATTAGCACATGACAATCTTCAAGTTTCCAAACTAAATTGAGAGAAGAGGCAAAACAAAACAGGGCCTGAGTGAGAGCCCTGTGGCACCCCAGATGGCACCAAAATTTCAGAGGAACATGTACCTCCAAGAATAACAATCTGGGTTCTACCTCTGATGAATCCCGAGATCCACTGAAGAAGAGGCCCCACAATACCTAAAGCCCTAAGCTTCTGCAAGAGTATCCCATGGTTAACCCTATCAAGAGCCTTGGAAAAATCTGTATATATTGAGTCAACCTGAAGTCCCTTCTCCAAGCTGCGGTAGAGGTAGTTGACATACAGCACCAAATTAGCATCAGTAGATCTGCCTTCTATAAATCCAAATTGCTCAGGATTAAATAAAGATTTAAAACTCCAGGCAATTCTATGACTAACCAGGCAGTCAAGCAGCTTTGGCAACTCAGACTGGTTACACACAGCCCGATAATTGGAAATTTCATTTCTACTACCAGATTTAAAAATGGGTTTTAGAAAACTTCTCTTCCAGAGAGTGGGATAAGAACCAGTACCTAGAGATTTGTTAAAAATGAGCAGTATTGGTTTCATAAGAACACAAACACATTTCGTTAGGAAGAATGCCAGAATTTCATTCTTATGAAATCCTGTTGGTATTTAAAACCCCATTAACCTGGAAAAAGTTATAGATGCTAAAGCAGTTGGCCAGAGAAAGCACAGACTCTCTGTCATTCTCCAGACAGCCAACCACCAAACCAAGATCATCATTCTCCCATCTAGCATGTGGTAAATTGTAATCACCTGCCAAGACAAACAAACTACTTGAATATCTACTATTCACATATTCAACGGATTCACAATGGCTTAAATAGGCTTGAAGTGAAGATGGAGATGGAGATGGTATATAAATGCAACCAACAACAAAGCTTTGATTATCTATTGTAAAAGTCAAATAGATCTGATAAATATCCACATCAACAAGTGGGATACCAATTCTATGTGTACATAAACTCTTTTTAGCTGTAATCAATACACCACCTCCATGAGCCTTGGTAGTATTCGTACCTATTTGCGATCATATCTATATAAATAATAGTTTGATACACCAATTTCAGCATCTGAATATTCAGATGTTAACCAAGTCTCTGCAATCATAACAATATCATAGCAGCAGCAACTAAGCGCCTGCTGAAAATCTTTTATTTTAGTTCTCATACCACCTGTATTAACATAATACACGCAAACACCTGAAAATTTTTGTGTAAAATGTTGATGTAACTGTTCTATTATATTATATTTGAGTGGTTTTTTCTTAGGTCAACATTAGAATCAACAAATGTAGGGCCCAGAGACACAAACAATGTATCTGTAGAATCCTGTGACTCAGAAGGGTTCAGTAGTAGACGCAGCAGTTCAGAAAACACAATGATAGACAGTACGGATACTTATCCACATTCTTCAGATGAGGAGGTTCAAGTGAATGATGTTCTGACAAAAGAAAAACCCAAACATAATTGGTTTTTGCTGCCTCAAATCAAGACCAGACAATATGGTAAGTAAGTCAAATGATGTGATCCTTATTTCAAATCAAATTAAATGAAATATAATTTTATTCATCACAATTTGTATAAATTATAAACCTTAAAATAATAGATATCAATTATAATTTATTGTGACAATTAAACGACAACTTTGTGATTGTAATACAACTAGAGTAGCCCAAGCTAAATACTACGGATAATCCTAATGATAATGAGGGCAAAATCCTGGCTAAGCACATGAGTATTCCTTCCAAGCCTCAAAGGCACATAATATGGCCCACCTTTTTAAATTAAGCAAAGTTTTGTAAAATCAATCAAATATTGTTGCAATAAAACTAAATGACTTAAAAACTTGTTGAATGATGTTGAGGTGTTAAATATTCCTCAACATGGTGCGTTTGATAACTTACTATGATTTCTAGGTATAAATAGTTGATATAAATAATGTGGCATTTATGTACTAAAAATAACTTTTTTGAATTTAGGTTTTCCAGCCAAACTAGTCACCCCTAGTCTATTTCAGCAACGTTGCTATGGTTCACTTTTCAGTGTCCAAAAGTTAGAACTGATGTACAAATTAGAAAAACACGAGGGCTGTGTCAATAGTCTTAATTTTAGTCCGGACGGGAATTATTTAGCGAGTGGTTCCGATGATTTACAGGTAATGGAGCACCGATCACGCTAATCATCGCATGCCTATTATTCTATTCCTTTCATTTAGGTGATAATCTGGGACTGGAGAGTCGGAAAAGTTCACGTAAAAACCGACACCCAACATAGAAGGAACATTTTCCAAACGAAATTTTTAGACTTGAAGGGTCCGGATTTTCACTTGGCCACTTGCGGTAGAGACGGATTGGTAGATTACATGCAAATTAGGAACGACGGACATTCCGAAAGCCGAAGGTTGGGCTCGCACAGGGGGCCCTGTCATAAATTGGCCGTTTTAAACGATCAACCTCAAGTGGTTTTAAGTGCGGGTGAAGATGGGAAGGTGTTAAGACACGATGTGAGACGAAGCAGACCGGACAGGTGAGTTTTTGTAATAGAGAAATTATTTGTGTGCTTTTATTTAATTTGTTTATTATTAGGATTGTACATGTAAAAGAAGAAGAGGGAGAAGTGGCACTTTATAGTATTCACGGTCATCCCTTGAATTCTAATGAGTTTTGTGTTGCAGGTCGAGCTTCTTCTGTAAGTATAGAAATAGCTAAACTTTATGAACCCTGGAATGTGTGAAAAGAAAATACTCTACACACGGTACCAGAAGAAAATCATTATTAGATTATATTAAAAGCTTTGTTTTCAGGTAAGGATATATGATCAAAGAAGTAGTTCGAAACCTTTGGCGGAGTTCTGCCCGTATAAAAAGACTGACGATCGATTTTCGCGGGGGCTGCACATCACTTGCGCCGTGTACAATCACGACGGGCGCGAAATTTTGGCCTCGTATAATGATGACGACATTTATTTGTTTGATACTGATAAGGGATGCGGAGAGTACGTGCACAGGTATTCCGGACACAGGAATGGAGCCACTATCAAAGTAATTCATGTTTTATCAGAAGTTTGTTTTCATTTTATTCATTTTCTTTATTAGGGCGTTTCGTTTTTCGGCCCCCGTTCAGAATTTATAATGAGCGGCTCCGATTGCGCCCACGTGTTTTTCTGGGAGAAACGAACGGAATCGATCGTGCAATTTCTGTTGGCCGATGATAACGGTGTAGTCAATTGTCTGGAACCGCATCCACAGTTGCCGTTTTTGGCCACCAGCGGACTTGACTGGGACGTCAAAGTACGACCACATCATTAGTCAATATTTCAGAGTAAACGCACTAACAGACACTGATGTTTTAGCTTTGGGTGCCGTCCTGCGAAGAGGAACCGACACTAGTAGGACTGAACGCGACAATAAAAGCAAACAGAAGAAATCGTTATCATGACGGACGTTCGGAGAACCATCAGGTATACGATGTAAGACATGGCGATACGTTGAGGGTTCTTTTATGTAATGCGAAATTGTGTTCGTTTCGGCATCATATAAAAGAAACTTTGCATGTATCATAAGTGATTGTTTATATTTATTAGCATGAAAATATTTTTAGTATTCTTCTGATTCTGAAAGTGAAGATCCGTTTGATTCGTGGCCTTTCGGATGGTAGGATCGGTAAGTAGTCAAACAAGGCGAACTCTGAAGTTTCAAAAACAGTGACAATAATAATTGTTTCTTATAATATAATTTTATTGTTTTTGAAATTTCATTAATTCTCTTTGTTTGGCTACGGGACTGTTTTTAAAGCTTCAAAATATTTATTGTTTCTTGTAATTCTAAAATTATGACTTGTTATGCGCATCGTACTTTTGCCCGCAGGTACTGTGGATGCTCTGGCATAGTCTGCGAGCGTCGAGAAACTCCCGACAAGCGGCAGGTGGCGATCGACGTAATCGAAGACGGAATTCTGGCGAGAGGGAACCCGTCGGGCAGCAGGAGGCGGAGGAGGCGGAGGAAAACGACTCGAACCCGTGGAACGTCGATTCGAGCGATGACGAGAGCTCCTCGATCTCCTGGAGGTCCGACAGCGAGGACGAGGATCCGCTCGATGACGAAAACGGAACGGTCTGTGCCACCTCTTGATTTTTTTCTCGCATACTTTTTTAGTTTCTTTATTGTTAATTATTACTATTATTTTTTTAAACTGGGGATCGTTCATAAATTACTCAAACGCAGCTTTATTTTTTGTCGTCATTGTTTGTTACGTGTACATATATAATAAATACATGCTTTATCTGTAAAAATGAAACTAATTTCTAGCTTTAAAAAAAAAATGCAATTTATGAACGGTTCCCCTTTATTGTATTTTGTGGAATTTATTTTCGAAATATATAGAGTTCGATGGTAATTTATTTATTTATCTACGGAATCCAATTACATTGTAATCATAAAAATATAATAAGTTACATTCGAATTTAGTCAAGAGCATCACACACTACATGACTCAATATAAAGTGTGATACTAAGTGTAATTTCATTAAAAAATATTTTTTTTGCAGTAAATAATTAGGTATCTCAGAGAAAAAAATTTGATTTATTTAATATTTCACTTTTTCAGTTTATAGAAAATTAACTATAATTTATATTATTTTTTAGTATTCTTAATTTTTAAAACGTTTTTTCAAGACAACCGTTACCCCCACCCCACACAGCTTACCGGTAAGAAATTCCTCTGCAAAATCACTATTTTTCAAAATAATACACATGAACCAAAAAAGTTTTTTGTTGTCCATAGAAACATTTTTGACACCCTGTATATTAAAAACATGTCGGTTCAATGATGCACTAAAAGTCACAAAAATCCTAAGTACGGTAACACTCACGTCTCGAGATTAATATAAAGAGTTTTGGTGAGTGTTCAAACTGTCTCGTAATTTATACTGTATTGTATTGGTTATACATTCTGTATATTTGTTTTATATGGTCTATTCAGTTCGAAGTAAAAAATAGAAGGAATCAAGTTATAACAAAAAAATACTTAAGTTACCAAGAAAACACATTGCTTTTGTCTTTAAAGAAATATTTAATATTTTCATTTCAAATCTATACAAAGTCATTTTTAATCCATTCATTTCTTTTAGGTTGAACACAAACGTGTTTTAGTAATTTAAAAGATTTTTCATTAATCGAAAATAGTAAAAATGATCAATGGCATCAGCTAGTGATAAAATCTAATCAGCTTTTGATGTGGCAGCAGGTTCTTCTTTAGATGTGTTGGAACGGCTCGCAAATATAAATTTTTCGAGGGCAATCGGGGGTGATTCAAACGCCAACACCCAAAAAATCGAGAGTATGAAGGATATCATTGTGATGCCCCAAAACGAATAAAACTGAAAAGAAATATTTATTAACAAATATAGCTACTTTTAAATTAGACTAGGCTAGTTGTACTTCGGAAGAAAAAATTCCAACAGCTAATTGAAAATGGTATAGACAGAGTTTATAATGAAAGAGCGCCCTTTAAAATGGAAATTTTTCATTCTGATGGAAGAGTATTCGAGGTCGGTATTCCACAGAGGTTACTGCCACGCTCTCTTATTTTTATACGCAAATGTTTTGTGAAGCCGTGGGCCGTTGTACAATTTTTCTTTTTTATTTAAATCTACTGTACAATCAGCTTGAACTAAATCATATATACATACCACGTTAAATAGTGTAAAATATCCAGCCTTTTTAGCGCTAAATGTTATCATGTAAATCATGGTTACGTGAAGTAGATATATGGAGTAAGTAAATCTGTTTAGTATTTTGAAAATATTCAGCGATAAGAAACAGTTAATTATTCCTAAAAAAACAAAGCACCTATATTCAAAAAAGATGTTGACATTTTGGCAAAACTTACCTCCATATCCGTTAACGCAACAAAAACAGATCCAACCTACGCAAACGGCCCATGTGGGACGTGCCAGGGAATTAAAAAGGGCGTTGTGCCATTTATGGTATTCCGCATCCGTAAGCGATTTACTTCCAAACGTGAACGTGACACCGCATAACATAGTTAAGGATAAGCCGCAAGAAATCCACCAATATATCTAAAAAAATTTAAAAATTTACACAAATGGAGTACCACTAATGGCACAATTTCATGCGATTGGAGTGCATTATCTTCAGTCACTTTGCTGTTAATGTTAGGTAATAGTTTTGCTATTTGTTTTTCACTTATTTGAAGCTTACGTGTAAGAATCCAAAAACCGTGCCAGAATAAATAAATAGGTCGGTAGACGTTACTGACTGAAGATGTTGCGTTTAAACACAGTTAGAGCGTGTTTATTCAATATAAGGTATATTATGTACCTTAGGGAGTCGAATAATTTTTTTAGCTCCGAACTTTATTTGTGCAATATAATAACCATATATCGCCCCTATAAACCATGGGGCAGCTCTGGTATGAGTTGTTAAATAATACAAATTGTGGAAATTCGTTATATTCCTGGAACAAAATCCTATAATTAGTGTTCGGAATAAAGAATTTAAAAATCTTTACTTTCGGCCTACAGAACCTAAGTAATTCTTTTTAAATTCTCTATATTGTTGTTTTTTTATACCCATATAAGTTAGTTACAATCGCTGGTAACTGGTGTATCCATGTGACATAAAACGATATGACCATAGGAACTGATGTGGCCACAAGGAGCAACAAAACTCCAATTATTGGCTTGCCCATTAAAGCCCAACGAAATAGTGGCGCGAGCAAGTAGAGTTGATAGTCGATGTTCAGGTACCACGTTTGACCCACACACTGAAAAAATCGAGTTGCAACTTGTGGAAGGAATTAGTTTCCAAACAGCACATATTCTCCAATGGATGTCCTGCATTGGTCCAAATTAGTTTGAAATGTCCATGGATTCATTGTGAACATCCTCTGAACGGTAATTTGCTACAAGCAATGAATTTTAAATTATCTTTATTCAATGGAGGTTTGGTATTCCAAAAGATATTTTGAAAAGTATAGTTGATTTACCTCAATCCAATGGATAGGACTCCTATTTTTATAGATATATTATTAGGCATCCATTATTGGTCGAAAAAAAAAATGTGAAATCATTTTGCAAATACAGCGGAAGAACAATTCTATTTTATCCGTTCAAAATGAGAACCAAGTTAGTAGATGAGAAGCAGTTACTATCCATTGGTCTTTGTATTTTTTACATATCCCTTTGCATCAACAAATTATCTGTCCAGTAAAAACATTGATTTTATGGTCCTATTACCGGTAAAGTTTGTGACTTGTTTAAACTGATAATAAATAAAACTTTAAATATTTTAATTTTTAAAAATTTAGTTGACAAATGAATATGCCAATTTACAATGCTAAGTTTCACTTTTCGCCATTAACGAGAGCATTTTTTATTATCTCGTCGGGTCGTCATTTCAGTCTGGCAGCGTTGTCCCGCTGGTGCGCCCGACAAAACATTCAAAATATCCTTTAAGATCAATTAGGACAGTCTTACTATCAAGCAATTACCTGAGGCAATCAACAACCAACGTTGCCGAGTCAATGACATTCATCTTTCAAAAAAGAGGAAATATTAGGATGTCCATGGGATAGATTGTGCCGTCTGGGTTATTTTAACTTGTAATAATAATATACACTTACCCAATGACTGACATCAATATAATTCTGGAAATATATTAAAGAAGACCACCAATTTGTTCGACAAAATCCTTGGAAATTGTCGGTAATGAAATTCCAATGTGGTCCCGAACCCATTGGTTGAAGCAAAGTGGCACTTACTAATGCCACCGCTGCAAAAGCAGGTGTCAGTCTAAAAATAACTGATATAATGAAATATCAGTGTAGAGTCAGTGTGCTCTATCTACCACCTTAGATGTCTATGAAGATAAAACTTCCCGAGCCAGCCAAAAGTGATATTGCTGTCTTCGGATTCTTTGACTTTAAAAAATCCGTAGAACACTAGTAAACCTGATACCATTAAAAACGTGTCTACTGCAAAAACGGCGTTTGCGAAAAACAGACTTTCCGTTTTGACTATATACTGGAAAAAATTGATTAATTATTTTTGTTTAGTTTAAATGTAAAACTTACATTCAATGCGTCCCTACCATTCGCCAAAGGGCCAGAAAGTGTGAGTGAAAAAGTGTGCCCTATAAGGACCCAAAGCATACTCAACACTTTGATACCGGCAAGACAATCTATGTATGAGTGGTCAGGCGATTCACTTTTACCGGATCGAAATAGTTTTTTACCGTTTGTGTACATTGAAAAGGCTTTCACAAGAATATGCTTTTCGGGTCGGGTTTTTGCTAAAATGAAAATATTAAATTTATATTTAGACCATATTATAAATAAATACAGAAAAATGATTAAAAAAAGGTAAGACTGTCTGAAAAAAATATTGTTTTCTTAAAAATCCTTAGCAGCTTACAGTACCCGTAGGTACTGAAATAAATGGCCCTTCCTTAGCCAAAACTCTTTTAAGAATATTCCTATTATTTCATAAGATATTCCCAAGCATAGTAAAAATTACCCGAGAAAATTTTCAAGAAAAAGTGTCCCAACAAAATCTAGCCTAACTGGCGAAATTCTTAACTTAGGATCACACCGTCAAATCCATTTACAGGAATTACATTATATTGGTGTGAAAAAATTATGAGAATATTCCTAGTAGTTCCGAAATTATGCACGTATAACACGTATTGTGTTTTAAAAACCACAAATCTGACAGGTCTTGGTCCTTGCTTGATAAAATTGCCTGTAAATCACAAAGTTTTTGAGGTACAAATAACGTTCGTATGTCAAATTGTTCTAAAAAGACTGTAAGTAGACGGAATTTGATAAATAAATTATTATGCTTTACATAATCGAAAGCTTTTCACAAATTGTTGCCGTGAAGTATTATTTATTCAGGCTAGAGTATAAGACATTATTAAAAAAGAGAACCATTTATGCATTGGCCACTTAAATAGGAATGAAAAAAATCTTTTTTGATAAAATTTGACTTACCTGTATTTTCACAATCATTACCGTCTTCTACGTTCCGCTCTTTTTGGTAAAAATAACCTTGAATGTCATACGCTGTAATTGAGATCATAAAGACCGCTATAAAAATGAAGAAGGATCTAAAAAAGGTAATTAAATTGGAAAAAAAAAGATTTGGATTGTCATTAAATTCTTACATAACTATCCAAGCTTCAATAGTCAGTGGTGGATAAGTATCTTCGTAAGTTTGACATTTATATTCGATAGGAAATGAAAAGTTAAATGCGTTTTTAACCAGGTCGGCTAAATCCTCTTTGGTGCAGCCATCCGGGATACAAATCCCTAATGAGGGATACGATACGGTAGGATGATTTTGTTGAAAGTTGTCCGTGTTGCTTGTCACATTGGAGTCCGAACTTGTCGTGAAAAAATCCTCAAATCAAGTAACGATAATTTTTTGAATTACTATTTTGGACTTAATTTACCCTTGAAAGAAGTTCTTGAAAATCGATATCAATATACAGGGTGGCCAAACAATAATTGCCCTTAAGTTCTCGTTTCACGCTCTTTATTTCCAAGCACTCATCGAAACTTCCCATCCAGTCGCCAACATTCAGGTTCATGATACCCGAGGGAATTTTTGTCGATGCATCGGCCACTATAAAAAAAAATCGGGGCAAAGGTCTATATAGTTTAGTAACTTTTCTAAAAATCGCACTTAAAATTAATTGCGAAATTTTCACTAGAAACGATATTCCGATTTTTCAATTGGATTTGATAATTACATACATAAATGGTCTCACTTAAAAAACGGGTTTTCTTTTTTTCAAACGTTAAAAACCATGAAAATGTATCTAATAAAAAATTAGGGCGCGGAAAGTGTTTTTTATACATAAAAAACATTAGGAAAAAAAAATTTGTTTTGCAGGATTTGATAGGGAGGAAGTTGAGTTGGATTTACAATTTGCCTTCTCCTTACTTATGATTCTCCTTTAGATTTAGCTTAATTTCAGATGTCGAGCATTAAGTATAGCGTTTGGATTTATCACAGTGAGGTGTCAATGTCTATCCAGTAAGTGTTAAATGATGAAAAAGAAATTTTTTTAGATGATATTTGTTGTTTTTTTCTATGTATAAAAAATGCCCTTTGCGCCCTAATTTTGATTGGAGATTTCATATTTCATGGTTTTCTAACGTTTGCAAAAAAGAAAACCTCGTTTTTAAGCGAGTCCATGGGGAAAGTTGTAGGGCATTTAGTTACCAATTTAGTGCCGCTTTCAGAACGATTTTATCTTTTTCCAGTTTTGAAATATTTAGAAAAAATCAAAAAGTTGCATTTTAGAAAAATAGCTGTATTTTTTTTTTTATTTCAACGTATTTTTAAAATCTGTAAAAACATTATTAGGACAACTTTTTAAGGACAAGGAAACCTGAATTCAGTTTTTATTTTCGACGTTTCCGTTCTGAACCATTTCCTATAATTTTAAGCGCAATTATCAGAAAGTTGCTAAATTAACTAGATTTTTACCAATTATTTTGTTCACGAACTATAAACTGCACTAATTCTTAATTTAAAGTAGGTACACTTACTTTTCAAGGCCCACATTTCATCGTCGTCAGTGAAATTCGTCAAATCTTGAAAAAACCAGCCGATCTGGATCGCACACTTTTCACTCACAAACTGAAGATTCTCCTGTATGGGCCTTTCTAATTGTAACAAATAATTTTGGAAATAAGGGAATAACGTCTCTGCCCATATCGGAATTGCTCTGCTAGGCTCAATTAAATCACTATTTGTTGAGGTAAAAAGCAAAAAAAAAATCCAGTTGGGCCACATAGTACAAATTAAATACTGCGATCGTCTTTTAATTAAAAGACTTGTTTTCTAATATTTCATACTTGCACAAGTGCTGATGGAAAGATAATTTTTAAAAGTGCTCGAAAGATTCGTGCGATACTTTTTACGTGATAACCGAATGTTGGTGACCCCTCAAATGCAATTATAAGGATTAAAATATTTTTGTTTTATACGGCACAAATCCTAGTGAACATTTTTGTATAAATACCAATCATACGTACAGATTTTTCTGTTATTTATTAATTTTAAATATATACTAGTAAACGTGAATATGGACACAGCACAAATGCAAAAGATTTTTCTATTAACTAAATTCCTACTATTTCAATACGCATTTTATCAAAGTCTAGATTTTTTTGGAATATTATTTACCAAACAATAAAAATCTGATCTCAGAACAATCATCATATTTTAGCCCCATTAATTAAATATCTATATAAACCAAAGACAATGCTATTTTTATAATATATCATAAATTCATAAAAATAAAGCCATTAAAAAGACGTCAAAAAAATATATATTTGATTGTGCAAAATAAACATATATAAATATACAGTATGTTCGGCAATGTGAAAAAAAAAACGAAAACTTTTTACTTCTGAATTGACTATAAATCAAACGTTAACTGCCATATGATTGTATGACCCACATACGTGTCACACCTTGAAATTCGATTTAAAAGCTTTTGATTTATTTAAATGTAGACAACAATTAATGGAACAAAAAAACGATAAATCAACAACAGTTACAACAATCAGTATGTATGAACTCACAATTGTTGTACAATACATAAATTGCAAACAGTTCACTTGACCCATATTGATAAAAAGCAATTGACTTTTAAGATTGTTCAGTTCAATGCAGAAAATGTCGAGATTAGTGAACGGGTCCATATGTATATACTATCATAATTCTTTACATAAATGCAGTTATAGCCTATAGTCCCAAACATATAGATAGTCCCATATAGATAGTGTCATTCAGTGGTCAATCAAGAATAAAATGTACAATAATATAGGTAAATGTGTGGTTTTTTCATAACATAGGATATACATATGTATACAGTATCATATATCCGCACAAATTCCATATTAATTGTTGCTTAAACGCGTCAATGAGATTACTTACTTAAGAGTGGTCTTTGATAACATTTATGCCTCCTTATAAATACATTACAAACAAAGTGTGGGTTCATAGTAAGACATACTAAACAGTTTTATAATCCAGCATGTTTGAGGCAGCTGTACCAGGAATATATTCATTTCCTATAGCTATTCCAGGAGTTTATTTATTTGTTTGAACTTTACAGATTATATTACACTGGGTCAACTAATCGTAGTACAATCTTAAATGTAAATTATTTCACCGAACTATAAACAAATTACAATCCTGTATTTTAATATATAGATTACACATACTAAAAAAAGGAGAATTTAGATGTTTATTGTTAATGGCTGCACATTAAGGGAAAGTTTACATAAGAATAGAGGATCATCAATCCTTAAGTTATCCTGAAGTTATGTAGTGAAATTTGAAATAGGAAAATGTATCAAGAATAATTCGCACAGTTGGAGAGTTCACTTTAATTGGTAAAAGCAGATCGTTCTTCTTACTCCCCGTAACATGAGGCAGATTAAAATCTGATAAACGAGAAAATGTATTTAGCGTTTTAATTTTATTTAAAAAAAATATATAGATATATTGAAATAAATACTAATGTTAGCGGGTATTAATTTAATTAATATAACGGAAAGGTTTTATTATAAAAAAAAATCCGATCTCAACTTTTTCCAAGTCATGTTAATAATCCAAATTAGCTTAGCGGGCCGCATGTACCACATGTGCATCAAAAAAGATATAGATACATTAAGAAAGTACTAAAAAACATTTGTATGATGGCAGTCAACGTGTACTTATTTTATAATAAAATCAAAGAAACTTCTTATAAATTTTACACTGTTAATACACCTTTAACCCTGTATGTGAAAAAGAGAAAATCGATAACAAAGTGTCGTTTTTTTTCAATCCTAATCTAAAAAAACCCAAACGTGCACCTATTTTTATTGGGTGTACTGAAACAATAAGGCAGACGGAGCCCTTTGTGGTATAAGCGAGGTAAGCCCATTCTTATCATTTATCACCCAATATTGTCTTCCGTTGATCACTTCCTTCTTACACTCGCTCCCTGGTGCTATCGGTGGTTTACTAAACAGCGTGTGGTAAGACGGGGGAGGAGTCACAAACGGTTGACCATGATACTGGACTTTGTAACTCTTCGAAAATAACTGCGTCGATCTGCCGTGTTGTTTTTGGCAACAATTGTCTCGTTTCACATAGACAATTAGTAATTCTATGGCGAATATTATGGTGGAAATAATCAGTCCGCCTCCCACTATCATATAAGTCATCATCAAGTCGGAATTTCGAAGTTTACGCTCTTTACTGCCCAAATTTAGGGGACAGATAGTCGTGTCTGGTAAAAATTCTCGTTGTTTAAACTCCGTTATGCCCGATTCGCTTAAATGTTGAATTCTAAGGAAACAGTTTTACTAATTTATTTATTTATTTATTATTGCATACCTACGTTTGATCAAATATTTCCTTGTACTTAAAGCCTGGCTTGAACGCAAATGATCTGGGAAAGACGCATACAGGAAAAGTGGTGATGACATAAGTGCATCTCTCACTCTCCTCGATGTTGGTGTTTACTTTTCTTTTGTAATCGTCGTACATGATTAGCTCTAGAACTGTTTTTTCTCTAATGTACATATAGTTTTGTTTGGATATGTACTTGTTTAGGATGGTCTCTTCTTCGGCATCTACCTATAAAAATAACACAAGCGTTTTCCACAAACGTCAGTGCAGGAGCAGAAAAAATAGATGTAGTCCAAATTTCATTTAAAATGAAGAATAAATGCGAAATTCTTGGTCAAAATTAAAAAAAAATATATTCAGTTTATTACCCTATATCTTGGTAGTCTAACTTCGGTCAATTTAATATTTACCTGTACTTTGGGTAGACCAATTTCCTCAAACAAACTCTTTCCGTCTCCTATGGAAAACTTTTTAGAGGTTTCCAACTGCTCCAAAATTCCATTGCCCTTATTTGTAAGCCACTTGTACCGTTTACTACTGATATCATTCGGAGACTCTATGGGCAAAGTGAATTTCGATAGCGTTAGAAAGGCCGTCAAGTTGGCTGTATAAAACGCCGTCAATATTGTTATGAATATCCACCAGGTGGAAAAGAGAATCCGCGAAGAGTCTTAAACACAAAAATGGTTCTAGTTGAAATTTTATTATTTTTATTTAATTTACCTGTTTTTGGACTAAGAGTGGATCCTTGCTTCAAAAGCGCTCCATAAACGAACCACATGCAGGAAGGTAAAGAGAAAACGATATCGTTGTCTTCCTTGCACATTCTCGCTCTTAACAAAACTACCAGCCACAAAATCGGGCCTACGGCCAACAATGAAATGATTATCAAAGTCCAGACTGTTCCAGTAAATGGGGCCAAAAGACCCGAGCCAGACGCAGATTCTTTGGGTCTTTTCATCAATACCACCCATTGGGCAGTGTCCAGACTTCTGGAATAAGATACCAAATCGTCGTACTGTTGCGGTAGAAATGCCACTGCCACATCTACCGTCTGAAAGTGATATATTTCTTATTAATAATAACTTCTGGCAAATCGCTTTTATTTACCTGATTAATCAACATATTTCTCACACCCCCCTTTCCATTACTATCAGAGTCGAACATGTCACCGGACGGGATTTTAAGTTCATATTTAAAGCCGTATTCGTCTTGTAAGATATGGAGGATATCGAAGGCCACCCCTGTACCTATGGGCGACCCATCTACTATCTTGTATCCACTCAAAGGACCATTCTAGCAAGGAATCGGTGTCTTATTCATAATTAAAACTGTATGTTGTAATATTTATTACCTTTAAAGTTGTGACAATAAGCGTTTCGTTTTTTAGTTCTTCTTTAAGTTTTTCGTATCGTTTAGTTATAAAACTGGGCTCTGAAAAATATGAACAAGCAAATTGTGATGTTTTCTTTTGAGATATCCCAGTAAGGGTTCTCTTAAAATAGGAAACCGCTCAAGTTTGTCAAATTTGTAAAAAACCAGGACATTAATTCTTCAATAAAGATAGACCCTCGTCAGACAAAACCTATGATAAGAAGGTTATTAAACAGTTCAAACATTGTCTCAAACTGCGACATCCAAGGGAGGATTGGTGGCACTTTAAGACTTTCAAGGTACATTTATTAAAAAGGTCAGTACAAAATGAAAATATTGTTTTCAATCTTATAATTTAAAACGTACCATGTCGAGAACTAAATACGAAACGCCTTTAAAAAAAATGCGATATCGTAATTAAAGGGTTCCGAAGTGACTTCTTCTTCCGACGAGGAAAAGCAGATTTAGAATTTAGGTTTAATGATTTTTTCAATAAAATCACAAGTACTTTTTGTAAATGTTAATTGATGTAATATTGAAATAATAGTGCGGCAACTTATTATCAGTTATTTTAAATAATTTTTCATATAATTTGTCATTTTTGCCAGTTTAATTTGGCACTTTCATTTAAAGTTAATTTACTTACGGTCTTGCACGCAGGTCGAGTTAAGACAGAGGGCAGCTAATCCGGTTAACACTAATTCCGCTAATCCCATAATCGTTTTACGAAAAAAATTGAGAAACGTTTTTTTCCGAAAATTTTCGTTTTTTAAGACGCATTTTTTTTTCAAAACCAAATTACCGCGTATGTACGTCACGAGGCGCAGCTTTGATATCACTAAATTGCGATATAGCGTCGAACGTGTACGTTTGTATTATATCGTCGTATGTGATGGCTTGGCACGTCACCTACATATATGTATGTTTCGTGATAGATTCATGGATAAAATAAAAGAAAGAAAGACATGATTATGGATTTAAAAAAATATGGAAATTGTCCCTATTATACACTGAAAAAATATATAATTGAACAATTTTACAGACTTCAAGAAACTTTATTTTTCTTGCATGCATTTACTTTTTAAAAAGGGATATTAACGTTATAGATAATAAATTTGTAATATAAAAAATGCTAAAGGTTTTTTCATCAGAAAAACATTGACAAAGTAATATTCTTTTTTCATAATATTTCAACTTATTTATTTTGGCCCCATAACATTTTTTTTTCCATTAGGAACGTACATTAATATTATATTTCGAAGCGTTGGTGTCATTATAATTGTTTATCCCTAAAGGGAAGGCCTATATTAAAATAATTGCCGTGTTGTCATTCGGTATTAACGTGATGTCATCGATTTTTATGCCTTTATCCCATTAACCCTGATAATGTTTCGTTTTTATGGGGTTGGAGAGACTATTTCTTTATTTTAAAAGTTTCTAATTATTATTGTATATAAGACAAATAAAAACGGTTTAGGTGTTTGTATAATGTTTTCAAAGTTTTATCTACAAGAAACATGTTCATGTATTTTTTTAATTCTTTGGTAACTTATAAAGAAAACAAAAACATATCAAAATATAATTCTTTCAATTTATTTCATTAATATTGACAAATTCACTGTGGGGCTCGCTGAGAAGATTTACTCACAATAGCTGAAATAGTGCTTAGAATCAAAACTGTTAATATACACGCAACCAAACTTATATGGAATCACTCAGTATTTGTTTATTATCAGGAACATGTAGATAAATAAAGTAATTGATAATATTTCTCATGATTATTTGAAACTCTTTTAGCCACAAAAATCGTTCGTATGTAAAAATGCTCGTAAAGAACCGTTCTATAGCTTTAGGTACAAGCTACTTTGGATATCCATAAAAGCAGTCCATCCATTTAAACCATTTTAGGAAACCATTTAAAAATGATTTTCAAAAATGTTAAATCAATTCCTGTTTTCTTACAGTAGTTGAAATAATTTCTTCCAATTACAAGTACCTGGAAGAAATGATCAGATATCTGGTTAAATTCATTAATGAACTGCCTCTAAAATCCGGTTAGGTGCCCATAAAAGAAGAGAACTTGATGATGGATGCCAAAAGACGAAACATGCGCTCTATCATCATCATTAAGCAGGAAATGTTATTTCAGCTTTCAATGAGAAAAATAATTATTAAACTTAGTTGTTTTTTTTCTAAACATTAAATAAGACAGAGAAATAACTTAAGCACTTTTTTTCCAAGATACAAAGTGCTTAAGTTTATTTTACATTTTCTTGACGAAGTATAGTAAAAGGCAGATAAGCCAGACAAGGCACCACTCCATATACCAGCGGAGTTGCAAAATGTTTCTTAGAAGCTTAAGGTGAAATGACCTTCTTGCTCACCGGATCTTAATCTATAGAGCACTTATGGGATAAGATCAAAAGAAATATAAGGGCTCGTTAAAATAACTCTGGTAATACACAACAATTCATACTAAATATGGGCGGTTTTATAATAGAGATTAATGGGTTTCGTCGAATTTGTGCTCGCATCGATGCTAGAGGTTGCAATACTAGTTATTAAAATTATTTAAATAGAATTATTTCTTGTTAAATTGACATTTTCAGTAAAATTACTTTTTTTTACAGTTTGTTATTTGTTCTATTATTAAGAAAATTGTAAAAGGTTTTACTTATTTTCGTAATTAACTTAGTATGGAAAAACTGCTCTTTACTCCTCAATGACTTTTATTTAAATCAAGTTCAATTTTTCGAAAATACTGGGTGATTCCGTATAAGTGTGGTTTAATTTATACTTACAAGACACATTAGTCAAAGCATCAAATCCGTTTTCAAAGGCGTGTTCGATTCCCTTGATAAAACTAGAGGGTGAGAACAAGTTTTCCCAGTAAGTGAAATTAAACAGGTTTACGCCAAAGGACTCGTTGGAACCGAAAAGGCCTTTCAAGTTATTTATGAGAATATCACTGTTTTCACACCCACCTACAAGCGGGGATTAAAAATTTAATTTGATGAAATTTATTTGGTTTTACCGCTCATTCCATGTAATATAACCTTCCATATGTTGGCGAATTGTGGAAACATCTGGAACAACTCCAAAATACTGCGGGCCCTAGACAGCCAAAATCCAATAATTTTAGAAAAATAAGTGACAATAGGCCATTCAGCAGAACTATCATATAATCCGTTAAGATTTAGTCCATTAAGCCACGAAGAAGCATTAATAGATGGTGGTGTAGTAGAAGTTCCATTTAATAAAGCTTGCTTTAGGGATGGAGGAATTAATTGGTATAGAACCTTTAATTCGTTGGTGTTATTTAGCCATTTTGTCACTGAAAAATAGGTCATTTCACAACTTAAAGAATTCGTACAAAATCCCACCTGCCACTAATTCTGGATCACATATTTCCACGCATCCAGGACCGTTTCTAGATTTTAAAGCCTTATGGTGGTGTCTGCTATGGTGATGCAATGGTGACCCATCAGCATGCAATTTCTTATTATGGTAGTGATGTTCCAAATGACCTTCTGTATAAGTAAAATACTTACTAGTATTACTTAAATTATGAATATTTTTAGGTTTACCTCCATAAGTTCTTTCGAGGAAGGCCACGAAACAAAAAACAAGTAAACTTATAGCGATATTCATGATCGTTTACTGTGAAACATTTTACCAGTTACAAGCAATTTTATAATTTTCGTATCAGTTGAGAATTCGAAAAATTCAACTTTGAAAGGACATAAAATATTCATTTTTCACATATTTTTATTATTACGTATATTTTTTTTATGATTTTATTGAGTGGCATTTGAAATATTTCAAAATTTTATTTTATTTACCTCTTGCATATATTTACTAAAAATTTAAAATATTCGTTATGGGGTTTTAGGAGATATTAAAAATAATTTAAAAAAAAAAACAAATTATTATTTACAATGTGTCACCGAGGAAAAAAGAATCGTTTGAATCAACATTTTTAGATTTGTTATTTTGAAAATGGTTAATTCATAATCTCTTAGTATAATATTATACGGATCCTTGGTGGAATCAATGCTTAGATGAGGCGTCTCATAGCAAAACTCGTCTTATCCATGTTAAGTCGTTCTACGCAAATTCAGAAAAATCTCTACTAAAGTTATTTTTTTGGATACAATGACAAAAAATAAATAATAATATAAAATGAGTTTTTAGAAAACACTCACATCAATTTATTTAAATGTAGAATATCCTTAATCGGCTAAAATGGATAAGACAAGTTTTGATTAGTCATTTTGGATTTGAAAAGTTATGCTGCAAAAAAATAAAACAACGCCGAGTTTGAGAAGGGACATCTATATTTTTAAAAGTACAAAAGTCTTAAAAGTTAAATTCTTATTTCTCCTTCATCTTCTGCTTCTCGTGGTTCGCAAAATTGATCTTCTGGAACTTCAGAATTAGGTCCTATCAACGGCTACGATATTCCATCTTAAACATCTTTATAAAACTTTAAATCCTCTTTGCTCTTCCATTTATTTTCAAAATGTTTTTTTAGTAAATTATCAACATCCTTTAGCTTGGCAGAGTTTACTGGAGCTCCCATTGGAACAGCGTCTGGAGCAAAATGATCCCATTTTTTTTCCTTTTTTTAAAATCGACTTAGGTACCCCAGTATCCGAGTTATGTAATTATGTCGAGTAAATTGTTCTCCTCTAACCATAATATTATTTTCACCAGAGTTTTTAGTCAATATAAACCTTTTAGCAAAGGAGAACTTAAAATGCCAAGAGCTAACATTTTTTTGAAAATCGCCAACTTGAGATTTTCAGTCCATAACCAGACAGTCTTGGCCTAAGTTTACTACAGTAGCGTTCGTTGTTCGTATTGTTCTTGAATGTTGTATTTTTGTCTCGATACTGCCGCATCTACACCACACGGGAAAATTAATACTCTTCCTATAATCCTTTTTTTATTATTATGTTTTCTTATATTTGTTTATAATTTTTTTTATATAAACCCAGTTTACGGCATCAAATTAAATTTGCGTCATAAAATTATAAATTAACGTATTTCAGGATTTTCGCACTTTTTAAAATGGCCTTTAGGCTTTTTTATATTTGACTTAATTTATCAAAGAAGTTTAAAAAGGGCTAAAATTGGTTTATTATTATTTTTCAATAATAAATAATTCTGGAGTAAAACCGTTTTGGACTTAACAAATGGTTTATCGCATCCATTTAAATTATGCATGGCTTTGTGTTATATGGTGTACTTTTATCATAAATCTATTTGGCTTAGACTAAAGTTGATTTTATTTCGTTTATGTTTATTAAATCACATGCACATTTTTAAATAAAAAATTATTGCCGTAAGAAGAGAATCTTTATTATAAACTCAGGAAAAAATCCAAAACATTACATATATATTTTTTTTAGAATTTCGAAAAACTTTGAAGCAAAAAATGCCAAATTTGAAAAAATACGCTAATAAAAAATTATTCAAGAAAGAAAAATATATATTTTTGAATAAATTTCTAGGTGGATGACCACAAAGCTCTCGGAAATTTACAGAGTGCTGCATTTCAAACAGGTAGAGAGTATTACTCTCTATCTCTTTGAAATACAGTATAAACGAATTGTTTTTTATTTGACATTTTTTATATTTCATCAAACATTTAAAAGTATTTAACGTTTGAAAAGTGTTAATTTAACAGTAGAAAGTTTGATCTAACGGTTTTTTTCGACTCAATGTGTAATTTAAAGCCTTTAAACTGTTTAAAAAATCGACATAAAAATCCTTCATGAAAAACTCCATTTTTTATTAACATTATTCCCTAGTTATTATTCCCTTTTCTATACATGGACAGACCCATTATCTTCGTTGAAAGACGATAATTTAATGCCTTGACGTATTTATTTTAAACTCGTTAAAGGGACCATAAAACAATATTTCTCCGTTTGTAGGTCAAACACAAACACATTACCGGAACCCGGTAATGATTGGTAAATAGAGACGCAAAGGTCGAAAATAATGCTACATTAATTGAGGTTTAAAACATTATTTATATAGGAGGAAAAAAATGAAAAATCTAACATTAGCAACCTGTTAATTTTACCAAACCCCAAGCAACACATCATACATTATTATAGTTAAATATATATTTATTCAACGATTTTTTTGGTTTTGGTATTTTTATCAACCGTATATGGTCAAGTTATATTTATTAAACTGTATAACATACGTATTTCATATACGATTCTGTTTACAAAAGGAAGAAAATTTCGGCATTTAAGAAATTGACACGAGGTTTACATATTTAGTTTTTAAACTCGATTACTACACCTCAAATATTTGATGAAATTCTTCTGAAAAATCACTGTTTTTCGTCTATATTATCCAATTTAATAACGCTATTTTTATACTAAATATTTATATATAAAATTATATTAAATTCAAATAAACAGTGTTATTCAATTAAATATTCAATATATATATTTTCTGTAAATATATTGTTTTTCATCAACACAACCCCCACCCACCCCAAACATTTGTCCAGTAAGATACTCTTTTAAAAAATTAGTGTTTTTGTATCAAAACTTTATTAATACAAATCTATATAATTATATCAAATTTAAATAAACAAACTGCGTTATTAGATTATAGATATTAACAACGATATCAGCTGTTATTCATGTGTATTATTTTGGAAAACAATGTTTTTTGAAAACAATTTCTCACTGGTAAGTTATATGGGGTGGGTGGGAGCGTAAGGGTAGGGTTAACGAAAGACGGTTTTTTTGCAGAAAATAATTGCCTGACAGAAAAATGCTTTTTAAGAAAATTATAGGTGATAAAAAAATCTATAGTTTTTGTATCTATACTTTTCTCACATTACCTTAAAGTTTTCGAGTAAAACAAGAAAAAACTTTTCTCTCGATCACTACACCTCAAATATGTGATAAAATAACCCCGATATCATATATATGCCACTGTGTAGGGTACTTTTCATATACGGATATATATCTTATAATGTATAATAATGGAATATCATACACGAAGAAATCTAGAAAAAAAAATAGGAAATGCATAACATATATAAAAAAATAATTATACCAAATAAGATATACAAATAAAAAAAGTTGTACTTTTTTATTAAATAATATTTACGATAAATCTTTTATGGATGCCATTGGTAAAATTTTTTTTACGTCGAAAAATGGCCCCTCATCCATAAAACATATCTGTAAATTGTCATTAAATTCCTCAACGTGTATCACGTGGACATTTTATCCGATATTTATAGTTGAAGTTCAACCAAAAATGTCCATCTGGTGTAAACCAAAAATAAACATTTAAAAAAAACACGAGTGCGTTACAACAAGACAATATCCCCTTTATTTCACAACTGAAGAAATTACAATTCCCGATACTTAAAATATAAAAGCGTAATCACAATATAAAAAGCATTAATAATTTCAAAACAAATCAGAAATAGTAAAACAGGATTAAGGCTTAACCACTAACATGTTTATAAAATATACAAGTTATAAAGGATATCTTATTATGAAAAACTTATTTTTTGTTTTAAAATTGCAATATTAAGTTTAAACTATTATATAAATATAATTGTTTTTTATCTTTGGTGTTTCCATGCCACATATTATATCACTATACAATACGGGGTGACCCCATATAAGCCGTAAAAATAATTTTAATGATGAAAAGTAAAAGGGTGAAACACCAATCGATAGGTAAGAAGTACAAGTACGTGCCTGTTAAAGTGATTGTAAAACGTTTTTGACACTTTCATCCCTAAGTAGTAAGTAATAGATTTCGATAAATATTTTGGCCAATCTCACGCAAAATCTCACTATAAGAAAATATCGTTACTATTTATTTATTTATTTATTTATTTGTTATTTCTTAATATTAACAAATGTTTCGTTTACATGCCGTCGGGTTTCGGTATATTGGTGTTATAAGCTCTGATAACGTCCGTTTGAGAAACAGCACCGCCCTCTTCTTGGGAAAATGCAAAGCCATCTAAATAACCAAAATTTCATTTTAATTTTTAATAAGTATCAAATTGAAAGTTTGAAATTATTGATTAATATTTTTCACGAATATTTCACATACACTATCGGACAAAAGTAGAGCAACACTTCCAGAAATATTTGCAAATATCGATTTTAAAATTATAAATGCATGATAATGTATACAAAAGAGTTGTGAATGGATTCATGGAAGGTAACAAACAAGTATTCGTACCCAAATGTTTCCAAATAAACAATCCTTGATAAATAAAATTAGTGAAGTTTGGACAAGCCTTCCCGAAAATGTCATTCAGAAGTTGATTGCTTCAATGCCGCGCCGTTGTCAGCAAGTAATTAATAATAATGGATATTCTATCAATTGTTTTTGTTGTTAAATGTGTTAAATATTTTTTGTTGAACTAAAGTAAAATAAAATACTGTTAAATACAATTTGTTGCTCTACTTTTGTCCGATAGTGTATTTGAAAAAGTCATCTTTTAGCAAATTATTTTAGCAACAGGTAAATTCCTTCAAAATAGATGTGAAAATTGACAACCTTGGAACTGTTGTGTAAATAACAAAAATAATATTAAATATTTAATAAACCCAGACAAACAAAATGACAAAAAGTATTAAATAAATAATGCCAACATCATTATTTCTATACATATTCCAGAAAACAAAAATAATCAATGACGGAACGCACATCCCCAATAATTTATTTGATAAATAAAAATACTAACGGTGCTGTATGTGCATGGACGTACGAATTAATATAATGAGAAAAATTATATTTCCATTTTTATGTCATTAGGGAGGTCGTTTTTCAGGGCCTGTGCCGATAATAATAATCGTTCAATCAAAAGTTGAATTATGAATTACTTGTAGATGGAAAAATGATGTTTTTTAGAATATTACACAAAATAAAAAAATAATTAAAATGAGTTGCGAAAGCACCTAAGCGAATTAAGCACTATGTATATTAAGTATCCATAGTCTTGTGTGGAATGTGCAAATGAGTACATTATCTGTGAGTATTACGAATAGCATGTGGAAAATTACACCAACCGCTGGTCTATAACTATGTTAATATATAATATGACTTTTTAACTACGCATAAAAGCTACAAAGTTGTTAGTAAGTAATTTAGTATAACAGGTCTATAAACTACTACGCATATTTTACAGTGTTATATCTACAAATTTTTTTTGTTGTATTGTCATTATCTAGATCTCAAAAATAGGGATTGTAATCTTGGCATCTCGGACAAAATTAAGTATCCGAAAATCCCGGGATTCT
Organism: Anthonomus grandis grandis; assembly: GCF_022605725.1. NCBI lineage: Eukaryota > Metazoa > Arthropoda > Insecta > Coleoptera > Curculionidae > Anthonomus > Anthonomus grandis. Next base: position 36,715,610 of record NC_065551.1, on the reverse strand, counting down.
ACAGTTTTTCTGATACAATTCAATCACGTTTAATTATAGGAAATTATTTACGGATGTTTATACAATTAACGTTAGTATATTTGTAATATTCTATGTTTTTGTGTATTTTTATAGAAAGTGATGAAAAAAATTAGAAAATAAAATGATCATGCTCTAGATCAGTTTCTCCTTTAATAATCTATGAAGAGTTTATCCTCCTCTTTGTTAAATAAATAAGAAAAATATGATTTTTAGTTTTCTAAAAAAAAGATCGCACTATTTAACACAATTCTGAAGTAAATACATAATTTAAATACTAGGTGTGTTTAATGGATTTTCGTGAATCTTTTAAATCCTGAGGTTTTATACAAGGTGTTTCAGAACTATGAGATCAAACTTCTAGGGGTTGTTCAGTGCAACAGTAGAATCCATGTCCGGAAATGTGTCATTACGCCACTACGGCCCTAAGACGCGTTTAAATTTAGAAAACATTTTAATTACCTAAATAGGATCTGATGCATTTATTTTTACCTTTTGTATATGATACCATCACAACAATAATTGTTCAAAATGTCTTCCTCCAACCTCAAAACACCGATTTAAACGCCGCACATGATTTCGGCGGACTACACTAAAAATTTGATCCTCGTTTTGAATGATTTCAAATGCTGCTGTTATTCGTCCAATTAAGTCTAGCTTTGATTCTACTGGAGTTTCGTAGACTAAAGACTTTACATGTACCCACAAGAAAAAATCGAGCGACGTTATACGAGCAAAACGATATAGTTTCAATTTGAACAGATGGAGAAGTTGAAGTTGATGAAGAATAATAAAATTTGATTCCTAATTTCTTCAGATCAATATAATACCCATGGTTTCCTCGTTACAATTATCAATGTTTTGTACATCGAAAACCTTCGTTATTGTAGAATCTCAGATGAATCGGATCATCTTTCATAACTTGGCAAAAGTTGTGTCGTTAAAGGGATACTTGTAATATTCAGACATTGATTTGCAAAACTAGAAACATAGGATGATATTTAGAAAGTCTAAAATGTTGTATTTGACAGTCTAATTTTGGATTCTGTCAACGCACAAATAGAAAATTGAAAAGGGTTGTAGACTGTATTTGAAAATTATAGCTAACGCAAGTAAGAAGATTGTAAATAAAAAACGAATGTACCACACTACTCAAATGGGCACTTATCGAATAAGAATATTGTGGTCTTCTTAACGGGGATCCCCTTAGTTGCAGTCCAGGCTCACCACAATGGGTTTTAATGATTGACTTAGTACCGACACCAAAAATGTACTCGTTTTCACCGTCGTTGCTCTCGTACAAGTGCTTCGACCTTGCACATCGTGCCCAGATAATGGGAGGAAAATGTGGTACATATTTCGCGTGAAATAGAGTAAAATTTGAAATTAATGATGCATTAACAGATTTTACAATCTTTTATGTATTCGTAAGCCTCTTTCGGTCACTTAGAGATAATCTGATTAAATTTTAGATTTTTTTTTAATTCCAAATATTCTAAAATAAATCTAGAATTTTTTTCCAGGCATTTGAGTGCCTGGAATAAGTATTTTACTACTTAAAAGTTTCCCATAGGCATTTAAGTTACTTGGGAGTGCCTGGAATTATCTTATAAGTATTGTTAAGTCTCTTTCGATTATTTAGGGATAATTTGACCGAATTTTAAACTTTCTTTCAAATTCTAAGCATTCTAAAGTAATTTCAGAATTTGATTCCAGGCATTTGAGTATCTGGAAAAATTCTTTTACTACTACTCAGTCTCTCATATGCGCTTGAGTTACTCGTCTGGAATAATTTTTTCATGTAGTCTTAAATTACGGTCATTTGGAGGCAATCTGACTTAAATCAAACAGTTAGCTCTAATACTGGAATGAGTAAAGTTAAATGCAGAAGCTTTATGTCGGTGAGACATTTATAAAGCCAATATTGCCTTTAATAGGCTTCTTTATTGTACGCATATAAGAACGCAGAACATTTCTTGCAGGAATATTTATATATTTTTAATTACGTAGAAAACCAGTAAAAAATATTAGTGCAAGAGGGAGAAAATTTTATAAAGCGAATGAAAATAATAACGTTAAAGATGATAACGTAATAGTTCCTGAAATACAAAGACAACAAATTAATCTTTTAAGAAAAACCTCAAAGTCGGGTCAGGGCGTCAATAAAGAAACTTTCTGATATTATTTCTTAGCATAAGTCTATTCATTAGTCTTGGCATAAATTTTGAATTAGCCTCTAGAAGACAATTCTATTGATGAATTAATGTTTTTGCTTCATTACTTTTGAAAATAAACAATACGCGTTTTGTGTCCTAAGTAGTGTATACCTAGTTTATTATTACTTCACAAATGTTTTGTTAAGTTTAGAAATAAGTTTTATTTCGTTTTTGCTCTTTTTATGAAATTTTTAATTATTATTTGATTAATCCCGGGATTGCAATCTTTATTCAAAATATCAAAGCTAAAAATTTCAGATAAAATATTTCCGGTCATATTTTTTTATAGTAGGCCTAAAATGATGTTTATTTATGAACAATCCTTTTTTATAATAGGCCTATAAGCTGAGATAAGGCAGTTGACTCTCAAGTTGAAATAAAATTTTATTATTTATTTATTATGGTTTTTTTAGTTTAAAGAGAATACTCACGAGCCATCTCGACGTCCTGTTCGATCCTCGGTGTCCTCTTGAAGAAGACGTTCTTGAGTAACCGCGCAGTTTCGGACAGTCTGCAAGAACCATTTTTCGATCGAACTACTCCTTTTCGGTTTTTATTTATTTTTTTTTATGATTTTATGGAAGTAGGATTTTTTTATTAACATCCGTTCTCATAAAGGGTTTATAGAATAATCTAGGAAATTCTTAATGTTGATTATATTAAATTAATGACATTTCTATAGACCCTTACTATGTTTCTATTAAATTATATCTAATACAAACAAGCATGCACCATATTAAAAGCAAGCAAACAAAGCATGCATCAAAATGATAACTACTACATTTAATGTACAAATTCTGATGGTTTCTGTACATCATTCGAACATTAGTTTTAAAAGGTGTCGTTAGTTATATAAAGACAAATGAGTTATACTTACATATCGCGAACTGCTCCAAGGCATGCATGGGTCTTGCAAATAAAACAAATTATTACACCAAGACAACATAAAAATAAAACACAAAACAAATATATTGGAAGTCTTTTTTTCCTACGATCATATATAGAAATTAAAGCAGTGCCTTAAGACACATAGTCAATCATGTTTTTATTCATCATTTCATCCTGTAGGAAAAATGAATCAATATATTTTGTGAGAACAGTTAAAATTCATAAATTCGGCTACTTTCTACATTTCAATGAAATATACTGTTAATAATTCACATTTTCTTCTCAAATAAATCACAGGTTTTTTTTAATCAAAACTTCATATATTTTTTACAAAAATGTGAATTAATATTAACATGCTAAAGAACCATATGTAAATATTAATTTATAATGCTCTACACGAGTTAGATTCATCATGCAGTATAAATACTATATTAAGCTAAAAATATTCTAATTTTTAAGTAAAAAATATATGGCAAGGCATTTTTCCGGAATAACTATAAACTCTTAAATACAATAATAATTAATTAGTATTAGTTATCTTATATGGTAGTTATAAAATTATACAATCCAATCATAAAAAATTCAAGATTGCTTTAGCACAGACATACCATGGGTAATGAAACAGAATAATTAATTTTTATAATGTACATAAAAATATATAAAATTAGTAATTATTATGATTAACATACAGGATGATTCATTTTAATCATACCATGCGCAAAACTTGTGATATTAAAAAATCACCTCTTATCAAAGTTGGGAGAGGGTAAAATAACGAATTTAACCTGTGGATTAATTTTAAAGGTGATTTGAAAGGAATTATTTAACTGACATTTGATTTAACTATTGCAAAAAGTGGCGATTAAGAAGTTATCCTGTTGTCTACAGTCAAAGGACAAAAAAATATCTTGGATGTGCATTTTTTACAACCAAATAATTTATATCTGCTTGATGACTGGAACGAAGACTATGCGTTGAGCAACTAAAATTCCTCAAAAAACGTTTCCAATAATAAACATATTGCAAGATTCACATTTTAGTTTTTAAATGCACCGAATGAAACTTGAAAGTAAATCTTAGCCTTACTACTTGCGCCGATCTTGAGGTCATTTTTCAATTTCAGTTATTAAAAATGTATCAGTTGGATTATATGTATTAAAATGTAACACCCTGTATATTAGAAGTTAGCATTATAAACATATGATACAAAAATATTAGTTTTTATTAATGAACACCATTGTGCGTTGTTTTCAACTATCAAAATATACAATCGAGTTTTTCAAACTGGAGGTATATTATTATTTTTTTAACTAGTCCGTACACTTAAGCGTGGAAGCCCTACTTTAAAATTCTTCATTGTTGTTAGAAAGTTTGACTTTGAAACAATTTTTAATATATTTCCGGTAATTATGAAAAAACTGAAAATAAAGCTTCCGTCGGGTCTAACAATCTTCGTTACGGATCTTGATTCGATGTTGGTGCACCAAAATCGTTTGAGTTCTGATGCTCCGTCTCCGTCTCGGCCATTTCCAGCAGAAGAGCCGCCTTAATTTGCTGTGTACAGAAAAGAAAAGACGACTCAGATTTTTGCCCCGATCCACTTATTGGCTCTCAACTAAAGCAGAAACCAAATCCCACTTCTGATGTGACCGACGTTGTTCTCACTGTTGCCACTAACGTGCCCAAAGTAATGCGAGTGGGTGCTTGGGGAACAATTAGACGAGACAGACGTTTTTTTTTTTAATTTGTTAAGATATTTTCTTTTTTTTTTTTTTAATAATTGCGGATAAACTGTTTTTTTTTATAGAAAATATCTTAGCAGTACAAATTGGTTCATATGAGTACTAAAAGCCTAAAACCAAACCACGATGCCAACAACAAACTATTACCACACAAAATCATTCAAAATTACATACAATGCACTAACTTTGTAATATGCTGAATAATGAAGTTAATGCAAAGTTAGCACTAATAAACACTACCTCGATTATTACACATTTGTATTAAACAATCCAGGTAGTGTATTCTTATTTGGTAAATTTTTAATAATAAATTAAAAGACACTTACGAAGTTTTGGAATCTCCCCTATACACCTCCGGATCTCGTTTCGTTATCTCGCTCTCCCTCACAATGTCGGTAATAGTTTTGAAGGCCGTATTTCGAATTCTACGGCAAAATAATGCTCTTAGACGTTTCTAAAGGATTCTAAGAGACACTTCACTTACACTTTAACAACACAATCGGGTAAAATAGTGATCACAGGAATTGAGAACAGTCCCATCCAAAAAACGGCACTGCTGAATAACATTATGTACATGCGGCACATCACGCTTCCCACGTCTATCGTTGGCCAGAATAAACTAAAAAAAGACAACTTTAAAGTAACGTTTTGATCACTACTCGTTGTCGTGACAACATATTGGCAGATAAAATGTATCATTCTAACAATCCATTCATAATTCTCAAAGAGACTAATAATATGTAACGAATAGTCTTTATTTTAGGTCTGATGATGCCATAAGGTGAAACGGGTAATCTAATTAATAAACGCTACATTTGTGAGACTTTAAATTTTAGTTTATTTTCCTCCTTCTTACATAAAATGTTATTATTATGACCGGAAAATCTACATACAAGGAAATTACTCTGACAAGGATTAACTCAAAAATTCAAAACTTGCTAAAGAAATTCTATTTATATATAATGATCTTGATAAGCTAAAAATTTTACAGTTTTTCCAGATATATGTAAATATTCGTTAAACAATAAACACACCTTAGAAGGAAGATTTAAGAGCATTCTAAATTGGTTAGAAAAAAATGTTTGGAATTAGGAAAGATCAGAATATCGCAAAAATTAAGTTGTTATGGAAAGATTTAATTAATTACATTATAAAATGAACAGAAAACAGTTTAAATATAATTAGAGCCTTGGATAACAGAAAATTAGGAGCAGACCCAAATCTATGCTTCCTATTTTACATTTGTTTATTCAAAAAAAGTTCATCAACAAAATATCTATATGAACGACAGATCGCAGGGTTCTTGGCTGCAAAATTCCTTATATCGATTATATAAGAGTTATCAAAGAAAAATTATCATTTGACTGGAAATTATTATGTAACGAAACAAATATAGGAATGAAACACAACAATTAAACAAGAAAACATGTTTTTTAAAGAATACAATAAAAAATTCAATCATTTTAGCATCTGGTCCATATGAACAAAATAGAAATTTAAAATAATGGTAATGATGGGGAAACGGGGGATTTCGAACACCCTTTCTTAAATGATTATCATATATTATATTAAATGGAATAATATCATAGTAAGTGAAAGCCAGTTACCACTTTAAAAAATTGAAGTAAATAAATTTTCATTATATTTTCAAGAAATAAACTTTGGAATTAATTAAAAAAACATGTTCAGTTTCCAATAAGTTATAATTATTCAATGATACGTATTTCCGTTTATAAGCCAAGGCATTAGTTTGTAATAGAAGTAAAAGTATCACTTTAGAATTTTCAATGAATGAATGAATATTACTGTTTTTAAGGTATGCAGCTTAGATTTGCATATACGATGAGTAAGAAAAAAAATTTTAACAAAATGAGGAAATAAATTTAACTGAAATAAGTTATGTTAAGATAATATTGATTTAATCCCCTGCTATAAAACTTACATGTACTACTATCACTACCAGTTGTCTTGTGTTTAAGCTAACATTTAAAAAATATGTACCTACCTATATATAACAACAAAGAAAAACCATAAAACGATCGAACCCCAAATGGCGCAGTGCGTCGGCCAAGGCCACGAATTGGTCACTAAACCGGCCTTCAGGCACACAGTGACCACGACGTACTAAAACAACATAAAATCAAAATTTTAAATCACCAACAGACTGAGATAGAAATTATATAAAAACTGACAGTATAGACGGCGTTTCCCAAAACCAGATATCCTCCTTCTTTGCCGTTCCACCACAAGATGTCGTGGTGGGCGGCCATCATAGGTAGCCAGAACAATAAGGCCGAATGCGCCAACGAATTTATGATCCACAGCCAAAACACTTTAATATTGAACAATTCGCCGCTTTGAGACGGCCTGTATAACTGGGGGTAGCTGATCATCTTTTCGTCGCTGCAACTTTTATCGAATAGTCCCATCGCTAATGGGGGGAGGGCGGTGAATAGTACATTGTATAAACCTATAAATGTTCAATTCAAGTTGTATTTTTATTAAAAAGTGAATATTTACTACCTATTGACCATCTTTCGAATAAAATCTGTCCAGACCAGCCCGAATAGATCGCGAACCATAATTCTATTAGGTACAAACAAATATTTTTGTAGAAACTGTACAAGATTAGTTTACACATCCTCGAATAGTTCCATGCGCCGTGGACTAATAAAAGCCTGAAAAGAAATGTTCAGTTGATTTAATAAAAATTCAGCTCGAACTGGTTCATGTTTTTGCTTTTCTATTTTTTGAAAAGTTTTTTTACAATTGTCTAATGTTCACATTGTTATTAACTATTTTTGGGAAGGTTAAATCTTGTAATAAAATTAATATTAATTGATACTAATGTAATACGGAAAAGTACCGGGCCCAAAATGAGACCACATGGTGCTAAAAGCAACCCTAGGCTGGAACGTGATAAGAATACTAATGAGCCTTCGAACTATGGTGGGAATCTACCCACATCTGTTATCCAACTGTTTGGACAAACATTAGAACTGCTAGAATTTATTTTAAAAAAGAAAAAGACGACGTGTCCATAAAGTAAAATTGATTTTGCGTTAAATTTTGTGTTAAGAGCACGTAATAGTTTTATGGTTGGAACCTTTGGTGAGACACTCAAATTACGAGACAGTTTCGCCACTAACCAAAACTCTTTATTTTACTCTCGATATTAAGACTAGAGTAGAGCAAGAGAAACTTGGTTTTAAAATAAAAGACATTAGCTTTTTCCCGTTGGTCACGTCCAAGAGGGACAACATTTTAAAACAAAGTCATATGCGTTTGGGTCAAGGAATAATTGGGGCTTACCTCAACAAAAACCGAAACTGTGCAATACTATAATCGCTCGCGCAGGCCGCCTGCAGCCCCTCCACCCCCGATATGCCGACGCCGACGTGCGCCTTTTGAATCATCGCCACGTCATTGGCCCCGTCGCCGATCGCCAACGTGATCGATTTTGTGAATTTCGTCACGTACTCCACCACTTCCGCTTTCTGCATCGGTGATACTCTACAGCAAACCACCACCTAAACAATTTTATCTGTCCAAATACGATTACAACCATCCAGCAATCACAAGTACCTTGCAAGAGACACATAACCTCAAAAAATCGTTTCTTAATTCACAGGTGAGAGCATACTTTAACGTTTTCCCATCGATCACGAGGGCTATTTCGTTCTGTCTCTCGAGGTTCTCTCCTAGTTCGCCACAGTGACGAAGAATGGCCTCTCTCGCTCTCTAAAAGTAACGCAACATTTGGCCTTTTTGTTAAACGTTATTATTATTATTATTATTTACATCTAATCCATCCTCGTTTAAAATAATGATCTGCATCCCTTGGGAAATGAGCCTACAAGAGTATCCGATATTGATGGCGGTCTCTTGTTTATCCCCCGTCAACACCCAAATGTTAATGTCGGCCTTCAGTAGGGTGGCGATCGTTTCCGGGACACCCTCTTGTAATTTATCCTCGATGGCCGTGGCACCGAGAAGTTTCAATTTGCGTTCGATGAGATTGGCAGCTTCTTCGATTTTTTCTGAAAAACACTGTTTTGATTCCCGTCGGGATCGTTTTTACATGTTCACCTTCTCTGTGCTGTAAACTACAACTCGCTTTATGGTACATCTGCTTCCAATCCTCGTAGTCGCTCACCTTCAATTCGACCACGGCACAACACAAAGTGCGAAGACCTTCGGTGGCGAACGCCTCTAAATGCTGCAGTAATAAGTCTCTATATTCACGTGTAGAAGCATTATTATCTAATCTGAAAAAAACGATTATTCAAGATTTTTTTTGCACTTAATGGGTATTACGAGGGTAAAGTAAGATCTTCAATTAACTCCCCTTGCAGTGGTGTGAGCTAGAAACGTTCAGTCTTGGCTTGGCAGCTGTCAACGATGGAAAGGAGTATTGATACTATACTACCGCTCAAAAGTATTTGCTCACATATGACTGTTTTAAAGTTATAACTGAAAATTATTTTCAGTTATTCTTATGAAACAGTTTATTTATAACAAAATGAATATAAACAATAGATTTTTCAATTAATTAAATTTAAGAAAATCAAATTTTGTATTCATCTACATGTCCGCCTCAATTTTTAATGTATCAATTATCGAATTTTTTAATTAAGATTGACGTATCTACCCTCAAAATAATTTTTAAAAATGTTACTATTTTGTTGTACCTAAACAAATTATGAAAATATTTCCAGTGGTTCTCAAACTATGACCAAAAATGCAATAAAATTGAGAAATTGATAAAAAAATTATCAAAAAAAAGTGACTCAACCAAAAGTGCCCTAACGATCCAAATTTTTAATTTAGCATAACGTTTCTATCCTTAAATTTATCCTCAGGAATCTTATTATTATTTCGTGAAAAAATTATACAAATGTCTCTACTGGTACTCAAATTATGACCAAAAATGTCCTTAAAAAAAATAAAAATCATTAAATTAGTTTTAAAAATTTTGAATTTTTATGACTTTGAATGACAAAATCGCCTTTAACTCAAAAAGTTGTTCAGGTACAAAAAATGTTGATACATGAAATTCTTTGAAAATAATAAGACCCTTTTATGAGGAATTTTTTTTTTAATGTTCCAATTATTTCATGGAAATGTTGGCAATTAAATTGAGAAATTGGTAAAAAAATTAGCAAAAAAAAGTGGTTCAACCAAAAATGCCCTTTTTACTCAAATCTTAAATTCAGAATGACGTTTTTACACTTTAATTCATCCTCAAGAATTCCACTAATTTACTGTGAAGTAATTGTAAAAATATTTCCAGTGATTCTCAAATTATGACCAAAAATGTTCATTAAAAATAAAAATCATAAAATTAAAATTTCATTTTAAAAGGTACAATTTTGGTGGCTCTTGGATGACAAAATCGGCTTTAACTCAAAAAGTTTTTGACGTAGTAAAAAAGTTCGTTTATGAAATTATTTAAAAACAAATGCCCTTTTTTATTTTTTATTTTTTTAAAAATAAATCAATTATTTTATAGTATAATATTTGCAATAAAAGTCAAAAATTTGTTAAATAATTATCAAAAAAAAGTAGTTCAAGCAAAAATTTTTCAATTATTCACATTTTAAATTAAAAGTGACGTATCTACCCTTAAAATAATCCTTGAATAGATTACTATTTTGTTGTAAAAAAATTAAGAAAATATTTTCAGTGGCTCTCAAGCTATGTCCAAAAATGTTCGTTAAAAAATTAAAAATCATAAAATTCCAAACTGATTTTAAACTCTTTAAATTTAATGGCTTTTGGACCTCGGATGAGAAAATCGCCTCTAGCTTAAAAAGTTTTTGGGGTACAAAAAATTTTACTATATAAAATTGCTTATAAATAATATGACTTTTGTATGTATAATTTTTTTTGAATAATAATTCAAATGTTTTATAGAAATATTTGCCATATAATTGAAAAAGTTGTAAAAAACAGAGTAAAAAAAAAGGCCCAACAGCTTCACAGAGTTTCGGTAGTCTTCTAATTAATTTGTCCAAAGTTTCCTGAGGTATCTTGTGTCAGTCTTCTTGGATGATCGTCCACAAGTCTTCTTTTGATGTGGGGCATGATTTTCGCAATTGTCTATCCAATTCATCCCACAGTAATTCGATATTTTAAGGTCCGGTGATTGTGGGGGCCATACCATAACTTTCAGAAGATGTTGCCTTTGTAATTGACCTAAATATTGCTTGCACAATTTCGACGTGTGCATGTCATTATCATGTTGAAAGATAAAGTTTTCCCCAATTATTCGAGTACCAAAGGGAAGTACATTGTCACTTAAAATTGTTTTGTTCCCTCTATTCTAATTAGATCGCCCACTGCAGATCCACCGTACAATTCTCAGCGACCCTTTCATTGGCATAACGGTGAACAACAACTCGCCTCTTCGTTCCAAAAACCTCGAATTCCGGTCATCAATGGTCCATTCTTTGTGTGATTGGGCCCATTCAAGTCTTTTCTTCTTATTAACATCCTTCAGTAGCGGTTTTGATACAGTTAAACGTCCTTTAAGACCAGCATTATAAAGTCGTCGTTTTACTGTCGAAACACTAACCGCTTTTTTACGCTCCTTGTTGATCTTTGCTGTGATTTCAGGGGCGATAAGGCGTCTATTGCGTTTGCTTGTAATTATAATATTTAAATTTCCTTTGAACTTGTCGCCTTTGGCCTTCCCGATCGAGGTTTGTTGCTAATAGTCTTTAGTCTTAGTTTTTTAGAAGAAGTGCATATTTTCACCACATTGTTTGTTATTTGCAAGACTATTTTTCAATACTCAGTTTTTTTCAACGAACCATAGTTGATAGGTATGCTGTTTAAGCATATATGCGATTTACAAAAGAGATACAATCTAAATATAAATATAAAGATAAGATTTTTGTATCTAATTCAAAGTATTAAAAAGAATACATGGTGCGCAAATACTTTTGAGCGGTAGTGTAAGTATGAATTACGGTCTTTCTTTAGATTTCCGTGGTTTAAAGGTTTAACCCCTATGGAAATCTATCTCTAGTTGAGTAATGGCGCATAGTGGGCCAGAGATGATCTTAAATCTTCAAAAAGTCCAACAAATAATTTTTATTTGGACAGGATTTATATTATCATAATAATTATGACAAACGAGCTTTGAAATATCTAAAAGCAATAGAGTCCAGGCATTCGGTCACTATAACATAACATTTAAAATCCAAAGATTTAAAACATATTAATTATTTCAACATCTAACATTTTCAGATTGGACCCAAATCAGCGTGGTTCAGTATCGAAAGCGGAAATTTAAATGACAGATAGAAAGGCTAAAAATTATATCAATTTATAATGTAAACTATATTCGAAAAATTATCTCTTACAAAGATAGATACAGGATATCAAAAATTTTTAAAATATTTCAATTTGATATACATATTTTCAAAATCTTTAATTGAAATTTGGTATGTTTGAATAGGTAGCAAAAATACATATTTTTATGAAAAAAAAATGTATTTTACTTCAACTAGTAGCATGCGTACGGACATCTCTTGGTTTTATTTAATATTTAATAAAAAAAAATGGTGCGCTACTTATTTTTTTTACTGATTAAGTTTTTAACAAAAAATCGCCTTTAAGTTTTTTTTGTTTGACTTGCCGTTTGCCACAAAAAAATTAAAATACATACTGACTCCAAAAAAAAAAATAAACAAAAACTGAAATAAAAAATTTATTAAAACTAGTGACTATCAGCAACAATAACAAAATAAAAGAAGATTAAACGTAAAATTACAAAAAAAATACTCAAAAATGTAGTTCTAACTCTTCTAACTAATGCATGTATTCCAGTTGATACTTCATGAGGATTTTCATTGCGGCTTGCTGAATCCTTAGAATTAAATCTTCCCTTATAAATGCAGGCATCTTTATCTTTAATAGTCTAGGGAATTAAGATCCGGTGACCTGAGTGGCCACTGGTCCAATACCATTAACAAGTTCATTATTTAAGTCTTTTTTTTTCAGCCGGCCAATCTATCGTTGTGAATAATTTGTATTAAGCCATTCTTTCTGAATTCAACTCTTATCCGATAAATTAATGAGTTAATCCTCTAGATAATCCTGCAGATCATTTTTAAGAAACTTCAGAAACAGTTCCGAGTAGAATTTTGGAGTATTCTTTAAAAATTTTGGATTTTCCTCCATTGAACTTACATACTTGCCTTCTGAAATTCTTTTATTAAAGTAGCATCAAGAACTACTTCTTCTACATGTCCATCACAATATCACACAATTGTTTAGATTAATATCTAAATACTATACACAATTTTATTGGCAAAGTTAATAATAATTATTTTCAAAAGAAATGATGAAAAAAGTGTCATAATGAATTGCAAATACACAAAAAACATTTTGTGTTAAATGAAAAGAAATTATAGTCGTTTTTTGTTGTAAACTAAGCGAGGACTCCGCAAATAATTTTTATTCAGAATAAAATCAGTGACGTACATTTTTTTTCAATAAAATTGTGCGAAGATGTTTCAGTACGCACGTCACTGGTGAAAGTAAAATAATAATATTTGTAAAAAAATGTATCTTTATTATCTAACCAAACGTGCCGAATTTCATCTAAAAATCTAAAGTAGTTTTGAAAATATAATCAAATTTAAATATTTAATTTGAAACTTTGACACGCTGTATCTTGGTAACGAAGCATTTTTCAAATATCCGCTTTCAATACTGGATTATCCTGATATATTCTATAGCTTCAATCTCATAAAAAAATCACTATATCAGAAAAAATTACTACCAATTTGTGAAATAAAACGAAAAAAAAACTCCAAATTGCTGAAAATCATGTAAATTTGTTTCCAGTGCTAGAAAGTAACTCTATAAAGTAAGAAAAAATAGCATTAACCACAAGTGCCTAAAATATAAACCAGGAAGAATTATTCCAGTTTTCTACAAAGTGTCGATAAATTAATAGACATGCCTGGAATTGAAAAAAAAAATAGAGATGTGTGCACAATGTTTCAGTATCTCTAATTGGTTTAGCAGTAAAATGATGTTTTATTATGAAACAAAAATCATTGAAGACCTTAATTTACAGACAACCCTCATATATTAGTGTCACCTATTACCTTTCATAAATCACAGTGTCTGCCCCTTTACAAAACAATTTAATTTTTCCTTGTGGATCCTTGACAATGACCGACATCCTTTTTCTAGCCGACGTGAATTCTAGGACAGTCAACACCTCATATCTAAAAAAAAATTCATTTGAATTCAAAAATTCATTTTTTTTTTTCAATAATTTCCACATTTCAATGGTTCATTTCAAAACTTTCCACCACGGATTTATCGAAAACCACTGTTTAAAAAAAAACGCCGAAATACGTCAAAAGGTTTGTCAAGGGGGCAAATTTCTAACCTAAAATTACTTCATCCTCTGCCCCCCAGGGTCATCCCCTTAAAAATTTTAAATGGCAAGGGATATCGAGTAACAGCTTGTTTAAAAGGTCTTCCGAAGTCTTTTATTTTGACGTTTGATTTTTTTAAATCGGTCGATTCGTTTTCGAGAACATTAAAAAAATCTTTGTTTATCTTAATTTGTTCAGATAGAAAACAAAAACATGAAAATATCAGTTTTTATTTCAATAAGTGTTCAAAATGTTGCCCGTTTTTGGCCAAACAATGATATAGGCGATGTTCAAATTTCTGACGGACATTTTCAAAAACATCTTGTGGGATATTATGGCAGCTGTCGATGATGCGTTGACGAAGATCCAAACTTTCAGGTTGGGGAGTAAAGACAATAGATTTCAAATTACCCCATAGGAAAAAGTCTAACGGCGTTATATCAGGAGATCTAGCAGGCAATTCTATAGGCCCCCTTCGCCCTATCCATTTATCTGGAAACTCGTCGTCTAGCCATTGCCGAACGGGAAGAACATAGTGAGGAGGAGCGCCGTCTTGCTGGAAATATATTTTGGCCTCATCAAGTATAGGGTTTCCATCATCATCGATTTGGTTTTCAATGGATTCAGTGATAAGCGGATTGATGGTATTTTCCAACATATTCAAATAAATGTCTCCATTTAAATTTCCGTTAATAAATAATGGCCCAATCACTTTATTCCCTAAAATGTCTGTCCATACATTAATTTTTTGAGGGTACTGGGGTATGCCATGCTGCAAAGGCATGAGGATTTTCATTGCTCCAATATCTACAGTTATGATTAATAACAAATCCATTTAGATAAAATGCGCATTCATCGCTGAAGCAGATATTCTTTACATGAATAGTATTATCATTAATCGCTCGTCTTCGGTTAACTCTTGCAATATTTTTATTTTGAATGGAAGAAATTTATGAAGTTTGGTAACTGTGTGAACAGAGCCTAATGAAATAGCAGTGGCAGCAACAATTTTGCGTAATGGGGTATTAGGATTTATTCTAAAATGACCCAAAACTTCAACTTGAGCGGCTTCATCCAAAATGCGCCGATGATCACGTTTTTTATCTGCAACTTATCCAGTTTCAGTAAACTTGATAACAAGGTCCAAAACATACCTATGCGAAGTTATCTTCTTCGGATGTCTGGCGTTAAACGTGACGGCAGTTTGCCGAGCACATTAATTTTGGGCACCATAAATTAGAATAATTTCCATTCTTTCGGCTAGTGTGCAGGCCATTTTAAAAGTAAAATCTTGAATCCAACAAATAAATTTTCACTATTCCAAAACTGTCACAAATGTAACTGATGGCAAAATAAATTATTTATTTTCCTTAGCAACTAAATAACTAAGCAGGTATAACAATAAATACAGTTCGCCCAGGATATCTGTGTTGATGAGAAGAATTTCAACAAAAATTCAGGTTTTTATTTATTTTTTTCCACGTAAAACCTTCGGAATTTCTGTTTATGTTGGTAGTTTCACGTTCAAACGGCCAGCAGTCCATGCCTGTCCGGCTATTATCGTCGCTCTCTACACATATACAGTTTGTTGCTAGGGTTTCTGTCGACAGTTTTCTATCCGATGCGATATTTGCCGGACGAATGGTTCAAATTCAGTACACACATTCAGTTAATGATCGACGACATGTCACAAGCGACAGTGGTTTAAAAAATTACCTTACAATGAACAATGACTGTTTTCAATACTTATTAAATTTGGTTAAGCTGTATATTACAAAAAAAGACACAATAATCCGACAAGCAATCAGCGCTAAAGAAAGATTGTTAGTGACTCTAAGATATTTAGCAACAGGCCGCAGCATTGAAGATCTAAAATTTACTGCAATTATTTCGCCCTAGGCGTTGGGAAAAATTATTCCAGAGACGTGCAATTCCTCTAGTTAAACCCAGAAACAGTGGGTTTTACATTTCAACTATAAGGAATATTTTAGTATTGTTCTGATGGCCCTTGTAAATGCTAACTATAAATTTGTTGATGTAAACGTTGGTTGCAATGGTAGATTATCGGATGGTGGTGTCTTCGAGTGCACCGATTTTCATGACAAACTATTGAATAAATCATTTAACTTGCCAGATAACCAAAATACAACGGAAAATTTAAATTTTATATTTGTAGCAGATAATGCGTTTGCATTGAACGAAAATATATGAAATCATACCCTCAAAAAAATTTAACTCCGGAGCAGCGAATTTTTAACTATCGTTTGAGCAGAGCAAGACGCACTGTGGAGAACGCTTTTGGGATTCTTGCAAACCGTTTCAGATTCTTTCATACCGCAATAAATATGGATCCAAAAAAAATTGACTTTATCGTGCTATCAGCTTGCGTATTACACAATTTCCCACATAAAAATGTGCCGGAAAATGCAAAACAAAATCGTGAAAAATATAAGAACTATTTTATTACTACCGGTAAACTATCTTGGAAAGATAATTTTTTGTAGTTATCGGTACCGAATTGGTAATTGTGTATTACTATTTATAACTATTTATTATAATTAAACAACATGGCTTTGTATTGTATAATTATAAAGAAAACATAAATATAGTGAAAGTGAATCAGTATCAACTTACCGCATTTTTCATTAATTTCTTCATCGTTATGCATTTCTTCTTGTTGTAGATCACTGTCTGAAGAAATAGTTGTTCGACACTTTTCGTGCTTAACAGTAAATAAAAGACTGTCATAATACCACAACACTGGCTTAAACAAATCATCTGGAGAAGAACCGCTTCTTTTCGATTGCTTCACTTTCTTCAGCCCTTTTCGAAAAGCACTTCTCATATTGTTTATTTTATTTTTTACAGAAACGACTGTAGCATGTTGATCCACTGTTTTGTAAAGTTGCAATAACTCCTCATATGTCTTATTTCTAAGTGCTCTATTAGCATATACTGCATCTCTCACTTTCCATAAACATTTATGAGCACGGTACGTTTCAATAAACTCCTTTGTAAAGTCTGGATTGTTAGCCATTACTTTATAAACGGGGAAAAATTTTAGTCTAGAGTAAAATCAGGCCGGCCGGCAAATAACGTCCACAAAACACTACACACGTTGAGTTTTTAACAATTTGCGACGAAAGACAGGCCACGACCTGTCCCCTAACTGAACGTGTGTAGCGAAAACTGGCCGGCCGGCCAAATTCTTTCCGGTCTAAGCCGGCCGGCCGCCTGAACATGAATGGGTACCTTAACGGGCAACATTTTGAACACTTATTGAAATAAAAACTGATATTTTCATGTTTTTGTTTTCTATCTGAACAAATTAAGATAAACAAAGATTTTTCTAATTTTCTCGAAAACGAATCGACCGATTTAAAAAAATCAAACGTCAAAATAAAAGACTTTGAAAGACCTTTTAAACAAGCTATTACTCGATACCCCTTGCCATTTGAAATTTTTAAGGGGATAACTCTGGGGGGCAGAGGGTAAAGTAATTTTAAGTTAGAAAGTTGTCCCCCTTGACAAACCTTTTGACGTATTTCGGCGTTTTTGCCCTTTAAACAGTGATTTTCGATAAATCCGTGGTGGGAAGTTTTCAAATGAACACCCTGTATGTATGTATATTATACCTTTCAGTAACTCCCAGGGCGGTAATTTCAACATAATCAGGAGTTCTACTGTTAAAAACGTAACCGAACTTGGCGGCCCCGTAAACCAGCGCCCTCTCGTCTGGAGATGCGGCATGATAAACTATCGAACCGTCGGGCATTTTTTCCGGTATCACTGTGTGACACACAGAGAGAAGGACTAATAAGTCTCGTATTAATTCCGAATCTTTGTGATGGTTTCTTAGATTCTTGAAATTAAATTTTAAAAATATCGAAAGACAGTTTGAACAAGTGGCTTACTTGTACGAGTAATGATTCCTCAGTGATGCTAGTGGGTGTGTATATTTCGTGTCCTATAGCGCACCGTTTAAACTCCATAATATTCCTGGTCAAAGTACCGGTTTTATCCGAAAAAATATATTTCACCTGTCCGAGTTCCTCGTTTAAATTTGAGGTTCTCGCCATCGCGGGTGTGTCAGTTTCCTCGTGGTACATTTGCCGGTCCATGTTTATAAAAATCGCCTAAAATAAACCAAATAAAAGTGAAAAAGATTTTCAGAATAACCAATACCAACCAACCTGTATGAATCGAACAACTTCCAAAGTAACTTGCAACGAAATCGGAATGAGGTTATTAAAAAGGATCAGAAAAGTCAAAAAGGTATACAAAAAGTTTTCTCCGCCTTCGATTCCGATGTAATAATGAGTATTAGCGTTGGCACGATTCCAAAACACATTGAATATGGTACAAATCAGGCACATGACGAACAACAAACCGAACAACAGTAAAATCTGGATGTTGGTCATTTTATCGATGGTGGACCGTTTTAGTGGGGCTTTGGTCGAATTGCGCATCAGTTTGGTCTCGTGGCCAGTGTAAATAACTAAACCGAACACCCAGGAGGTGTTACGCAGCATCGCGCCACGGAGCAGGATTTGATCCGGACCCAACGGTTCATGACTAAAACGGAAAAACGTTTAGTAGATGACGCATTTTAATTTTTATTACTCTTTACGGTTTTCCATATTCCTTTAAAACTCCGGTGAATTCGTACAGGTGTCTATTAGGTGGTTCGCATTCCAAAGTGCCGGTCAATTCCTTAAGGTGATTAAGGGTCGTCAGTTTGGCGGTACTGGGTAACGCTTGTCTGATTTTTAAATTCGTTTCGCCATCCAAATTCGCCGTTTCGATAAAGCTCATACCTTGAGGTTCACTGTAAGAAATTTCTCTTTTAATATTTAATAAGAATTGAAAATATTCGTTCATTTTTTCTAAAAACTCTTACTAGACCTAAATAAAAATTGGAAAAATTTGTCAATTTTATTTGTAAGAAAGTGTCCTTCATAAATGAATCTTTTTAGATTTCTCGTTTCCATCCCCTAGGAAGGGTAGATGTCACTTTTAGAAGCTAAAATGGAAATAGTTGTAATCGTTTTAGGAAGACGTTCAATTCTCTTTCCAATGATATCCTTCTTTGTTGTGTTTTGTCTCGATGTTTCCAATTCCGCATTTCAGATAAAAATAATTAGAAGAGTAGGTTGCACCGTTAAAATTATTTAATAAGAGGAAGAAAATCTAGTTTAAAGAATTGGTTTTTTATTTATTAATTATTTTACTTCTACAAAAGATTTTTTTACTTTCGAAAGAGAAACGTCTATAATAAAACACATGGGATCTACTCACGCACTATCATTATTCACTGTCAAAAACAATTCTATTCATGGGAAGAGTGTATCCGAGCAAAAACAGTCGAATAATATGTAAATCCACATTTTAAATTAAATAAATCATTACGAATGACCCGTGTATATATTCGAATATTTTTAATAAAATAATAGGGCAAATGTTGATATTTAAATTTAAACTTGTAGTTTTATATTTAATACAGTAGAGTCTCGATAACGTGAACAGCCTAATTGGTATTCAGCCTATTCTAAAACGTGAACGCCAAAAATATCTCGCCTCTATAACGTGAACAAAAAAATATTTATAACGTGTTACCTGTAGGCATTAAGCGGCATTTCGCCGCCAAATAGTATATCTTGTTTGTACATGTTTGGAAGAGATATGAAATTTGAGTCTTATTCAGTGTTTATTTGCCGATCAATACGAAACAAGCACGATGTCTACTAAGAAAGTAAATTATTTAACTCTGGAAAAAAAAGCCCAACTCTTGTCCGATGTTAGTAGAGGTTGTGGAGTTACCTTTTTAGCAAAAAAGTATGGAATAGCCAAATCCACGGTGTGTGCAATTAAGAAGAAAAAAGACCAAATTACCTCAACAGTTGCCTTGACTTTTTCTGGACAAGGTAAACGAAAATCTCTTAGACCTTCTGAATATCCATTAATGGAAAAAGCTGTGTATAAGTGGTTTTTGCGACAACGAGAGAGGAATGCACCAATCAGTGGTTTAATTTTAAAAGAGAAAGCCAAATATTTTCACGAAAAACTATACGATAAAAATTCCACTTTTTCTGCGAGCTCGGGGTGGTTGCAAAAGTTCAAGAAAAGATTTGGCATACGCTTCCTAACTATCTTCTCAGCCCGAGCTGGTTTCACCATTCTTACGTAAACTTGAAGAAAAAATCAAGGACCTAAACTTAGACTATAATCAAGTGTACAACGCCGATGACTGGAAGTTTTTACCCGGAAAGACTTACGTACCCAGTGAAGAAAAAACTGCCTCTGGAAGAAAAACAGCCAAAGAAAGAATAACGTTTCTAGCAAGTACAAATGCGACTGGACTACATAAATTGACTCCTTTGGTAATAGGGAAGTTTTAAGAACTCTTACATTCCTGTACACTACAAAAACTTACAATCTGCATAGATGACAGCCGGAATTTTTAAGGAATGGTTCAAAGAAATTTTTGTTCCTGAGGTAAATTTCCTGCCATAGCTATACATTTCAAAATTAAAAGTTTCTTTTAATTTTAGGTGAGAAAATTTCTTAAGAAACAAGGTCTTCCAGAGAAAGCACTTCTTTTATTGGATAATGCCCCCAGTCATCCCCCAGTAGAGACATTTTTATCTGATGATGGACTAATTCAAGTTATGTATATGCCTCCCAATGTGACACCCTTAATTCAACCTATGGACCAAAACGTTATTAGGTTGACTAAACTGCATTATCGCTCCATGTGTTTGGCAATGGTTGTAGCTAATAAATCTAAGGACATGAATGTCATTATCAAACAATACAACCTCAGGGATGCTATTTTAAAGTTATCACGAGCATGGAATAAATTAGAACCAGCAACCATTAAAAAGTGTTGGAAAAATTTTTTCGAAAGCCAAAGCAATGATGATCGTGAAGACACAATACCCTTGGCAACTCTTCGTCAAGAATTGCTAAGCCTGAATAGCGTTGTAGAGACTAACCTCAATTTATTAGAAGAAATTGATCCAGGGCAAGACTTCGAACGTGGAGATATCGAAGAATGGAATAAAGATGACTTCGTTGAACATGATGAGAATTGTACTGCAGTGTCTAATGATTCAGAAACCGAACAGGATCAAGATCCAGAGGTTTCTCAGGCTATGAATAAAGTCACTCACGTTGAGGTAGTTCTTATATTTAATGGGCGGAGCAAAACAATGCCGACTTCGAGGATATTCAGTCTTTACACAAATTACGTGAATGTACAACTATTCTTTTAAACAAACAACGTATCCGTCAAACAAAGTTAGATAACTTTTTTCTAAAAACAACGGATTAAATATAAATAATGTACATTGTACTTACTTACATACAAATACTTACCTATATAATAAATATTTTTTTCTTTATCATGTATAAACATATATATTTTCAACTATGTATTACTAACTGTATAACATATTTTTGTTTGATTTTCCAATAAAATATATATTCAAAGTACATATACGTGTTAGTTTATCATGCGATTAACTTTATCCAGTAACATTAACTCCTCGAAAACATGAACAAAGTCATCCCTAATTAGTTCACGTTATCGAGACTCTACTGTGTGCATAATCGAAGAATTGCTGATAACTTTTAGAAATGATGTACACCATTTAAAATGAAGAAGAAATACTATTCTCATTCCGAGACATAAAACACGGTTATTTAAACGATCATTTTCTTACAATTTTGCTTATCAAATTTGGATCCGGACCGATTATCAATTTCTTGTAATAGTTTTCGTAATAGGATGATTGTACATCTAAAGAATCAGCAGGGTATATAATTTAGGTATAATTTAGGTTCTTCTTTTTTAACTTTTTGAATAATTGTTTTCTTGAGTAATTTATTACAATTTTTGGTATGGGATCATTTTTATTTATTTACTGTCTGTAATAATTTTTCTATTTTTTGTTATTTAACAAAAAATTTAATCTGTTTTTAAGGTGTTTGCATATGTATTGTTTTGCTTGATGTTAAACTGTCAAATTTAGAATTTAGAACTTTTATATCTAGGTTTATTAGGTATATGATTGAAGAAAACGCTGTATTTAATCAGTTATTAGTTAAGCGTAACTGAAATAACCATTTTTTTTAATGAACTGTGGGGCCACAATGTTAAAGACCAGAATCTGCCATGGCAGAATTCTGAATTTTTGGGCCTTTTATTTGCGTAAATTTATTACTAGATTTTGTAAACTTGTATTTTTTTTCTTTCTATGCAAATAATAAATATTTATTATTATTATTATTTATTTAATGAGAATATTTGAAAAAAAAATACCTAGAAGACAGTAGAACGAGATCAGCCGGAAAAAAATTGTTATTGGTCACTTTAACGATATCTCCGACGACAACGTCCATCCACCGTATGTTGATCCACACATCGCCCCGTAAAACTTCCACTTTTCTGTGGTTGGTTTCGTCGTCAGCTCGGTGTCTTTTCTAGAGTTAATAATAAAATAAAATAAAAAAATACACGGACATATTTTCAATTATTTGAATCAACTCACGACATCTTCGATGATTTCTTTGACGGCCGAGACCGACAAAATAAAAATGAGAGGCACTAAAGTGGTGTAACGGCCGGTGGGCGACACGTCCGGGATTTGTTGCAGCAGGGCGATCATTAAAAAAAATATATTCGCCCATCGTCGGAACTGCTCGAATAAGAATAGGGGTACAAATCTTATAATACTAAAATAAACTCCGTTAATCATTTTTAACCCTTAAATTTTGTAATCTAGTTGTTAACCTATATTTGGCTGTGGAGATCCTATTATTACAATACTTAATGACAGGAGGTTGAGCCCGGTTTATGAAGATTACGCGGTGCTCCTGATCGTCCAGAGTGTCCCCGCTCGTTTCGGTCTCCTCGCGGTCCATCGCCGATGGAACCGCGCCATCGTGCTCATCTGAAACCACAAATAAAAATTCAAATTTCTCGCACAGTTTCCATCAGCTCCTAGACCAGTTAATAACGCAACAAGTGACTAAAACGCTTTTTCACTGGCCTCCTTCACAACTACACAGAATCCAATTTTATGAGAATTCGTTAACTCAATTACTTACGCGTAAAGGTTCCCCAAAAGCGATGGCGAAGAATTCGAAAAATCTCTAAACGATAATCCTCCATCTGATGGTCGACCGATAAAAAAATGATACTTTAACCAATGATAATCCGAACATAATTTTGAGAAAACGACCGATTAATTTTTTGAAAAATCATCGCCACAGATTGGGTCACCATTGCACTATTATACGTCCATAAGGTGTCGTATGAAAGGGAAAAAATCGATAAGACAAGGAACGGCGCAGTCTTGCTGTTGTTCCATAGGGAAATGTTTATACGGGGGGCGGCTAAGAAGTTATAGTGACCGCCTAAAGTTCTGCATAAATTCGATAAAAATTAGAGACGACATGATTTTTGGAGAAAACGCTCGGACCCGTCGATTTTTATTTTAAGTTGCGCATTATTTCACATACATTTTTGTATACAGGGTGGAACAAAAAAAAGATATGACGTCATCGGTCATTTTTTTAAATGGAATTCCAAGCAAGTTTCGTATAACACACCTTATCTCAAAACTCAACTGTTTTAGAAATATTTACATTTAAATAACAAGAAAACAAATAAGTACGTCTATTTACAAATTAAGGTAAAATCGAGCCAATTGTTTCTATTTCCATGGTTGCACTTGTCACTGTCACTTCGAAAGTTAATTATTTTTATCAGACTAAATTATGGCTAATTTAAATGCCAAATACCCAAACCATTCTATTTCCCAGTCAACAGTTAGTAGAATAGAGCACAAATTTAAAACTTCAGGTCATGTTAGGGATTTGCCAAGATCAGGTCGTCCAAAAATTTGTGAAGAAACAAAATTAAACGTTCTGCTCTCCGTCGAAGAAAATCCAAATAATGCAACTTCACAAATTTCAGTTGATAATAATATAGCCGGAACGTCAGTAAGAAACATCTTAAAAGCAAATGAATACCACCCGTATAAAATTAGACTAATACACGAATTAAATGAGGACGATCCTGATCGAAGAAACCAATTTTGCGAGCAAATGACGAACATTCGCAATAATAACCGTCAGTTTGTGTTACGAGTTTTGTTTTCCGATGAAGCAACTTTTTGTTTAAACGGTGTCGTAAATCGGCAAAATTGTCGGTACTGGTCAGTGTCAAATCTACACTCGGCAACTGAGGCTCATACACAGTAGCGTAAATCTATTAATGTTTGGGCCATACTTTTTCGAAGAAAACTTAACAGAACAACGCTATTTGAATCTTCTTCAAGAAGATCTTATCCCTGCTTTGGCTGCCAAGAGGGCCAATGGGGCCGGCCAGGTCACCAGACCTAAATCCCTGCGACGGTCATTTTAAGGGTAAATAGGCAGAACTATTTAGTTTACCTTTGCCAATGCTTCATTCTAATGACAAATAAAATTAATGATATAAGATCAGTTATGCATCTTATTTCTGAGGCAGATCAAAATTTTTATACATCTCTTATAGCTGGTAAAGAAATTATTGATGATATCGATGGGTATAACGCAGAATTGAATTTCGAATATCAAATGGACTAAAAATAGGGTCGTTCTTACCAGGCCAAAGGATATGCTGTTATTTTTGGACCACAACATTTCAACTATCCAATGTTTGAAAAATTAAATCAAATAAATTGAGAAATACCCTATTTTAGTATAATAAGAAAGAACTAAATATTTACAGCCTTTAAAACTTGTTAGTTAAAAATCATGTTTATTCGAAAAGGGGTTTTTCTTGAAGGAACCAGATATTTGGTTCCGTTTTTATTGTCTCATTTTAATAAAAGTAGTAGTGGCCATCTCGGTTTAAATTTTAGCTCTTTGTACGTTAACACTATCCCATATATCTTTTCCGATATCAAGAAGAAAGAAGGTATTACTGACATTATTGTTTCAGATATTAATTCCTAGACATACCTTTGAAGAAGAACATACAATTAGATCAGTACATAGATGACTAACTCTCGAGAAACCGATTAGTCTTCAAGATATCCATTTAATATTAAATACAAATGTTTATATTTATCCAAGGAACAAACATTTACAGGATTAGTAAACCTTATCGCAGATCATGTCCGTAATTGGTTAATAAAACTTTCATTACAATGGAGCCGACACGTCAATATTTTTTTCCCATTTTCCGATTAATCGATCTTCTGTCGACAAACTAACACGAAATATTTCAATGAATATTATAAGATATACCGAGTTAAAAATAGGTTCCTTTTGAAGGGGTAAATGATTATTATATGAATAGTAAATATATAGAGATTTAATTTATTCGAAACATATCGTTGATCTGCAAAGTTTCCTACTAGTTTCCGTTCTGTTTTATTTAGTTTTTCAATTTTATTTGCTTTAAACACGAACTTTTTCCACGATACATTCTTATAGACATAAAACTTTTGAGAAACTTTACTATAGTGAACCTTTTTCTTTTAATATGATTTTTTAAAAAATGAACGCAATAATAGAAAAAAAAATTGAATTATACCTTGGTTATCGCTAGGGTTCCTATTTAAACTCTCCGCATTATTTTGGGAATTGGTTGTAACTTGGCTTAGTTCAATGTTGGAATGTCTGGAGGGCATATGGGGGTTGGGGGGTTGAAGCGGGTCTCACTGGACACCCTGTAAGTTAAAACGAAAGGATTTAAAATATGACGCAAGTATCTTAATCTATGGTAGACAAAGAGTAGGTAAACTCGTTTTCAGAAAATCATAGAATTTTATACACGAAAAAAAAACTTAACTTTGCATTGTTTTAGCCGACTTAATTATATCATCATATTTTAATTTTAAATCTTTTTTATCGATAATCTTATCATAAATAAAAATTCTATGAATAAATATGAGTCACGTTTCACATAAGCCCACTTACCCCAGAACAATAGGCGAATAAAATTTTTGAAAAATAAATTAGGTATTATTACCGACGCCCACGAAAACGCGCCGTGGTAGTTTTCAGCCGTCGTGACGCTCACTAAATGGACTGTGTTCTATAATGGACAAAAAAGGGGAGAATGGGCGCACTCCCACTCCGTAAAGTTCATAGAGAAAAAGAGTCTCTTCCCATGACGTTCTCCCTGATAATGTTACTCTATTACATGAGAAAAATCTTTCCTAAGTCTAATTAGTTATTCCCTATAGTATAGCATTATTTATTTATTTACAAAATATTTATATGTACAGTGTGTTAAGGGTGCGATCTGATACTTTAACCACGTATTGTACGCCCAATTTTATCGACAAAAAACCAAATAAATGAGGGTCATAGTCAACACCCGTCTGAATGGGTGCCATATCAAAATTTTATTTTTCGAATTTTTACGAGTTCACTAAAACTCACTTTTATTCCCTACACATGCATAAAAGTGGTTTTATTCATTTATTGTTTATTGTTCAACAGTACGAAACCATTTACAGAATAAAGCTAGCATACCAAGTAACAGATATAAAATACGAAAAAAAAAAATGAAAAATGGAATATGTGCTTAAGCTATAAGACCTACACATGTAACTTAAATAAGAGGGGAGAAAATTTCCCTAGTGAAAATACCTACTTGTCTAAGAGAACAGTTATGTATATCGCACAAAGCAGAGATGCTGTTAAAATTTGTGGTCATAACAAAAATTGGTGACTTCTTACCAATGTTAGTTCTCGAATGAGAACAATAAAATGTTTCGGTAAGCCGTGAGTTACATCTTGGTACTCTAAAGTTTAACATTGATAAAAGATGGGGCGAATCAATAAGATTGTGAGTAAGCTTATATATAAAGTTAATAAAAACAAGCATCCCTCTAAAATTAAGAGAATCAATATTAAACTGAGACAGTAAAAGAGCATTATCAAATCGTCTTTGAGGATAGACACCAGTTTCTTTCAAATGCAAAAATTTGAGGAATTTATTTTGAACATTCTCTAGAGCCATAACATGAATCTGATATATTGGATACCACAATAAGCAGCAATATTCCAGTGTTGATTGAACTAGTGAGTAAAACAGTGTTTTAAGAGATGTAATATTAGTGAATTGTTTACAGTTTCTCATTATGAAACCTAAAACTCTATTTGCGGATGAAAAGACTGACTGAGTGTGGGGAATAAATGTCAGTTGGGTATCAAATGTAACCCCCAAATCATGTTTATTTTTACAATGCTCTAATTCTTCAGAACTGATACTGTATACGTAATTTAATGGTTTACGTTTCCGAGTGAATGTCACTACTTTACATTTAGATATATTTACTTTAAGTTTATTCTTTATACACCAGGTGTGTAAAATATTAAGTTGATGTTGGAGAAATACACAGTCGTCAATACAATTGATTCTGCTATATATTTTCAAATCGTCGGCAAACAGTAAGTTTTCACAAGTTAAGGCGCGGGAAAGGTCATTGATGAAAAGTAAGAACAGTAAAGGCCCCAAATTCGATCCTTGAGGCACCCCAGATGAAGCCAAATACAACTCAGACTTGAAGCCGTTATAAGAAACAAATTGTTGCCTTGAAGTAAGATATGATCTAAAAAAAGAGACAGGTGATGGACTAAATCCAAAAGAGCATAGTTTTTTAAGTACAGTAAAATGATGAATGCAGTCAAAGGCCTTTGAGAAGTCTGTGTAAACTACATCAGTCTGGCCGACGTCATCAATAGCATCACTTAAAAATTGAGTAAATTGAATCCATGTTGCTGAGTGGCGATGAGTCTATGAACTGCTGGAAACATACGGTTGTATATGACTTTCTCAAAGACCTTTCCAAAACTACTGAGAATCGCAATTGGTCGGTAATTGGCAATATCAGAAGCATCCCCCTTTTTCAATATCGGACATACCCTAGCCAGTTTTCAGCATAACGGAAATGTGTATGTCTTTAAGGCCAAATTAAAAAGATATTTAAGAGGCTCAGCGAAAACAGCACTACAATCTTTTAGTAGAAAACAGGGAATAAGATGATGGCCCGAACTAGACTTACTCTTCATATTTTTCAAAGTTTGCTCAATTTCCAACTCAGAAATATCATCTATATGCACACAGAGATTTGAAACTACATGGTTATCATTTGGATTGAATAACAGATGGTCAGTTTCATCATTGTTTGTAGAGGTATAAGCACTTTGGAAATAGGACGCAAATGCATTTACTATGTGATTCGGTTCCTCATACACTCCGTTATGGTCATGCATTCTACCTGGTATTCTTGAACAACCCTTCTTTGTCTGTATATATGACCAGAATAAAGCAGGATTAGTAGATATACTATTTTGAATTTCATTTATATAAGATGCATAACAAGTATTTATCTGTGATTTAACAACAGTTCTAAATCTTTTAAATTCAGTAAAGTGGTAATTACTACCTGAATTTTTAAATGCCTTGTGATATTTTGCTTTAAGTTTTATATCGTTTTATTTTAATTTAATATATTTTTATTTTAATGGTGATTAAATTTACCAACTTTTAAAACAAATTTTACTAAGAAATGACTCAAATTAATAAAAAAAAAGCTTTGATTTTGATGAAAAATGTGGTAAAATTTTGTACATTTTTTTAGTTCTCTAGTCTTTTGAAATATTTACAAGTCTTTTGAAATATTTACAGCCTAAGCAAAACATTATGTATTATTATCGTTAAATATATATTTATTTAACGGTTTTTTTAGTATATGGTCAAGGTATATTTATTAAACTATAGAATATACGTATATCATATACGATTCTAATTACAAAAAGGAGAAAATTTCGGAATTTAAAAAAATTGTCACGGAATTTACATACCTAGTTTTTTAAACTCGATTACTACATTTTAAATATTTGATGAAATTCTTCTGAAAATTCACTATTTTTCGTCCATATTATTCAATCTTAATAACGCTGTTTTTATATTAAATATTTACATGTAAAATTATGTCACATTTAAATAAACAGTGTTGTTAAATTAAATATTGAATAAATATTTATGCAAAAACTTTGTTTTTTATCAACACAGCCCTTAACCCCCACCCACCCCAAACATTTGCCCAGTAAGAAATTCTTTTGAAAAATCACCGTTTTTTATAATAACCAATTTAATAGCACTGTTTTTGAATTAAATTTAAATAAACAAACTGTGTTATTAGATTAGATATTAGCGACGGAACCAGCTGGTATTTATGCGTTATATTTTGAAAAACAATTATTTTTGAAAACAATTTCTTACTGGTGAGTTATGTGGGGTGGGCGGGGGGTAAAAGTAGGGTTAATGAAAAAAGTTTTTTTCTGCAGAAAATAATTGCCTGACAGAAAAATGCTTTTTAAGAAAATTATAGATGATAAAAAAATCTATAGTTTTTGTATCTATACTTTTATCACATAACTTAAAGGTGTTCGAGTAAACTGTAAAAAAAACCGTATTTTATATTTCGAAAACAAGGCGTATCGTTCTCTTATTAATCTCTTATTTGTAAAAATTATTTTTTTCTTTGTACGTCAAAAAATGCTGCTTGATGCATAAAGCAAAAAAAATAAATTGGTACATGGTATATTGCATACTTTTACTTGCAACTGGTCACATAACCAACATTGTAATTTTAGGATATTTTACGAACAAAATACCCGCTTTTTAAAGCATACATTGATTAAGTTTCAGGTGATGTAGTTGCAAATATAAATTCTGTTTCAAAATTGCATTAATTTTTTTTTTGTATTATTAAATTCAATCAAAACTCCAGAAAGTATCACTGTTTAAATATCTCTTAAATATTTACTTGATCTGATAGATATATTTGCCAAATCTACAAATTTTTAATATTAATTTATAATATTTTGATGCTACTAGAGTCGCTCGCTATTAGTTAATAAAAAGACCTTTTTTGAGAACATAAATTTTAATATTTTAAAAAAAGATATAAGAAATGTATTTATATTTTTTGGAAAGCTTAAAGAATTATAAAAATTCTTTGACTAATACCTCGTTTCTAAAATTCGACCTTTCAACCAACGATCCGTGATTGGATTTTCTTACTCATGACGTTAACATTTCGATGGGGAACTATAGGGAATTTTGCGAGCGACATTTTCAACCCCCTTTTTCGCTTCCTCGCTCTATTAACCTACTGTCGGGGTACATTATGCATTTATTAATTTAGTGCTTTCTATTAAACCTTGAACTAGAAAATGAATAAATCATTTGAGCCATGAGGATTTCAAGGTGGATATTTCGCTATGGACATCTTTTATTATTATAGCACTCCCATTATTGTGTTTTCCCAGGGGTATCTGACCCAGTGTCCTTGAGAAAAAGATAGGAAAGGGAACTGATGGCCTGCCTCGTCCACACCCACCTCGTGATTGCACCGTCACCACCCTTCGCGTCCACCCCTAATTTTTCCCTATCATGTCCGGCTTTCTGGTCGTTTCAGGGTTGGGTGACACGCAAACCGACCCGCCGCTATTTTCCGGAAAAAAGATTTTTGCACTTTCACTAATTGCTAATTACGATCGTTAAAGTTGTGATGTGAAATTTATAAGTCATACTCTATAAAAAAAATTAATTATTTATATTGATAAATCGTTGTTACAAATTTCCTCCTAAGTACAGGGTCTTTTCCCATATTTTGACCCCCCCTCTCCTACAGGGGTAATGCGAAAAGTAAAAAAAAATTTTATACAAAACTTTTGGGGTTTTACTTTAAATTTTTGAATCCGATGTCAAAATTTTCTTTTTCGTTTAGAAACGTCAAATTTTGACAGATGATCAGTTTTTTCTTATGGAGCAAAAAAAAGATTAAAAAGAGCCGAATTTTCTGATTTCAAATATATATAGTTTAGCTATGTTTTATTAAACCGTTTCGGAAATATTGGGCTCCAAACTTTAAAAAAATAATATATTGAAGATCTTGGTAACGAGATCAGAAAATCTGCATATTTTCCATTATTTGTCCTTATTATTGAACCCATTGTCTTGTAAAATGCACACTCATGACAAGACGTATTGCCAAATAGCGCTATTATCTTTTTGAAAAAAGGGAATTTTCCTTAGAACATTGAAAGGCCTTTCAATGTTCTAAGGAATTTTCATTAAAAAAAAATCTTATTTAAATAAAACAATTTCTATTAATAGCAATAAAGTCCGGACACTTGGTTAACCTTACGCTTGCGTCACCCTGTATTAATAAATTATTCGTTCTATTTATAAAGACAAAAATTGCTTCCAATATTATTAGTCAGTTGCCTCATACCTAGGATATTGGATGACGGATATACTAATCAAAGCAATAAAAGTATATAAAAAGATTAAATAATTATTGGAACTTTTCACAGACTAAAAAAACTTCTACAACACGCGTATATATGTATACCTCAAAACTTGCTTAGAGTTGTTTTTGCAAATCTTATCAACCATATCTACTGATATGATTCAAATAATTATGATGTTTAGTTTAAATTTAAAAATTGTATTATCCATGGACTTAATTAACATAGAATTAACTACCAATAATGTTAACCAGGAACTTCCAGGCTCATTAGTATTTTAAAGGCAAAAAAAAGGGCTAGAATAAATTATTACTCTATTCCAGGCACTTGGGGTTGAATTCTTCTTTGAGGGTAGCAATGATCCAGAAATCAGTACAAAACAACACAGAGTTGTAGAGAATTAACTGCCTGATCTAAATTATTACTTCATTCTAGTACACTATAGAAGATCTTTTTAGTATACTATGCAAAGGTACATATCCGAAATTTAAGAAATACCAGTTAATCAATTAAGTAGAACAACATTTAATTTTATAAACTGTACAAATAAATCCTTAGTTTTTAAATACATAACTTAACAAACAATATATTTATTTTGTAAACAAAGGGTTTGAATAAAAGAAAAAAATTAAATCTAATTTTAAAAGTTTTCCAGGTTTCCGGTGATAACCAGTTCTCACAATATTACTGCAATAAGCTGCATTAGTAATTATTAATAAGAAATGATAAAATAATAATAATAATAACAATAGCATGAAAGGATTAAAATGGATTAAAAGAAATGATCAAACCAATATAAAACAGATTAGTACCTACATATATATAATACCTGGAAAGAAAATATCCATTTTATTGTGGTTATCATCCTCTGTCCGATCTATTCTTTATTATAAAAGTAAAAAATCTAACTTTCATAAAATATAATCATCTACAATGGCGAGAAACAATATAATCTTTACGGCAATAATAGTACTCATAACATTAGTAAGAAAAATTTAATTTCTTCATACTATAAATCGTAATTTATCAATAATTTTTTTTAGTTCTTTCAAGCCTCTGCTTTGGATTTTTGGAGAGAGAGACCTGAAAATGATGTAATACCAAGTAAAAAATATAACCAGCGGGTTGTTGTTAATTACACGATTCCCTCAATTTCAAATTGGACAACTCCATCTCCAAATTGGACAACAACATGGAGTCCAAACTGGACCACACCATGGAGTCCAAACTGGACAACTCCATCTCCAAATTGGACAACAACATGGAGTCCAAACTGGACCACACCATGGAGTCCAAATTGGACAACTCCATCTCCAAATTGGACAACAACATGGAGTCCAAACTGGACCACACCATGGAGTCCAAACTGGACAACTCCATCTCCAAGTTGGACAACAACATGGAGTCCAAATTGGACCACACCATGGAGTCCAAACTGGACAACTCCATCTCCAAGTTGGCCAACTACATGGAGTCCAAACTGGACCACACCATGGAGTCCAAACTGGACAACTCCATCTCCAAGTTGGACAACAACACAGAGTCCAAACTGGACAACAACATGGAGTCCAAACTGGACAACTCCATCTCCAAGTTGGCCAACTACATGGACTCCAAACTGGACCACACCATGGAGTCCAAACTGGACAACTCCATCCCCAAGTTGGACAACTACATGGAGTCCAAACTGGACCACACCATGGAGTCCAAATTGGACAACTACATGGAGTCCAAACTGGACCACACCATTGTATCCTAATCGTACTACCATTGTTCCACCCCCTCCACCACCACCAGGATTTTTTGAAGAGAAGACTA
Source organism: Anthonomus grandis grandis (assembly GCF_022605725.1). Taxonomy (NCBI): domain Eukaryota; kingdom Metazoa; phylum Arthropoda; class Insecta; order Coleoptera; family Curculionidae; genus Anthonomus; species Anthonomus grandis. The sequence goes on along the minus strand of NC_065551.1, from coordinate 36,682,193 downwards.
GAATAGTGTTTTCATATGTCAAGGAGATTATACGAAGAAGTTGGAATGGACCCAGTGCTGAAACAGTGAATATCACCAGGGAATTGATTCCAGAATTGCCGAATAATCTCTTGCCATAATTTAGAGTTTCAATTTTTAAGCCTAAACAATAATGAATAAAAAACAATTAAATTAAATGTGTTGGATCATAATTGTGTCCTAGAATATTAACTTGCAAATATTGGGAATGTAACTACTTAGGGAGGTTTATACATCTATATGTAGTATTATTCCTAATTAGCTGACCTTAAATTTAAAATGTTCTATATAAAAAAACGTTCTAGGATTGAGCATAATAGCCTCAAAGGCTTCATAATGGAAGTCTATATTATTTACATATTTGAGGTTAACCACCATAATTATTATTATAGTCAACAAGTGCTACTCCCACTAGCAAGTAGCCTAATTATTCACATAACATATATATTTAGAATTTGCCATCAAAGGTAATTAAAAATAATTTTAATATAAATCCTGGTTGTAGGATCATATTGAATTGAATCACTCCCATAGGAAAAATGACTAGGACCACTTACCTAATTGTTGGTCCAAGTCTATGTACGCATTACGGTCTGGATTATTTACCATTACTTTTTGAGTTTCAGCATTTCATACGCCGAACTTTATTTAATAATATATTGTGGTAATAATATTCTTTATAAAGTCTCTAAAGATAATTTTGGTTTTGACATTTGTTTATTTTGGTTTGGTCCAAACCGAATCATACATCACATGTTATTATAAATGACACTTATGACATATCACAAATATGACATTTGACAGACCGGAGAATAATGGTGTATTCCCATATTCAACGGCCAGAGTTTATCTGACACACACTTTAAAGCAGATATTAAAAGCATTTCACGCAATCGTATTCGTTTATTATGATAATTAAGAAGAGTAGGAAAATAATGACATAATCTAAATTAAAAATTTAGTGCTCAGAAAATGTGATATATAGTGAAGTTTTTAAATTTTCTTCCGAAGAAAAAGGATTTTTAATTTTCTTTCTAGATTACGAAAACACCGGGTTATAACAGGATCCGCGCAAAACTAAGGGAATGAGAGCACTTTGAAAATCCTGAAAAAGTCGTTTTCGACGTCCGTTTTTGAGGCCAAAAATGGGCATCAAAAATGCCATATCTCAGCCATTAGAAGAGCTACGACCTTGCGGATGGTCTCGTTGGATTCAGAACGACGAAACTAAGACAAAACCGTTGGAATTTTCCCAATGGCTCCCATAGAAGCCGAGATATCGACCTTCAAAGTTTGGTGTTTTTCATTTTTCGGGTATACCCCCCCGTATCGAATTTTTTCACCAAAAATTGATTTTTTTCGAAATCAAACTAAGCATACCAGCGTCTTATTTGGGTCACCTAGATTACGAAAACACCGGGTTATAACAGGATCCGAGCAAAACTAAGGGAATGAGAGCACTTTGAAAATCCTGAAAAAGTCGTTTTCGACGTCCGTTTTTGAGGCCAAAAATGGGTATCAAAAATGCCATATCTCAGCTATTAGAAGAGCTACGACCTTGCGGATGGTCTCGTTGGATTCAGAACGACGAAACTAAGACAAAACCGTTGGAATTTTCCCGATAGCTCCCATAGAAGCCGAGATATAGACCTTCAAAGTTTGGTTTTTTTCATTTTTCGGGTATACCCCCCCGTATCGAATTTTTTCACCAAAAATTGATTTTTTTCGAAATCAAACTAAGTATACCATCAGCTTTTTCTCATCACCCACATCACGAAAACACCGGGTTATTACACGAGGATTCGAGCAGAGCTAAGGGAATGAGGGCACATTTTGATTCATTATATTCGTCGAGAAATTTAGTTATGAGCTGTAAAATTTTTTTCTCGCATTTTATGGTTCAAATTTCGCAGCCCTTACATGCATATCTGAGGCGCTTAATTTACTACTGCTTTTCAATGATTTCATATTCTCGTACTACGATTCTATACTCTCTTATCATCTTTATATTCTCGTTTTTTATTATTTTACTAACGACATCTTTAAAATAAAAAAAAGATACTGCTTTCACTTGATATTAAAAAAATATAAGAGAATTCAACTGAATTATGTCACAGCATAAGTTAATCAATTCACTTCCTTTCAGTCTCATTTCCAAATAAAACGAATAACAGCTTTGTCGTTTTCCTTTTGTTTCACTTATTTTCGAATTTGCTAATCACATTTATAATAACCTCGATTAATTGAACCAATTATTTGGACCGTTAGAAATTTTTGCTGAGAATTTTACATTGCAATAAGAGTTTGTAATAGGATTGGGGTTTTTAAATTAAGAAATTAAAATTGATGGCAATATCTATAGATAAGATGAAGGACAAAATTTAAAAAAACATTTTGTAAATCGGTTCTGGTCAATAATTTACCAAATTATGTACACTTATCTAATTATATTGCGGCTGGCATAATAATACGGAAGTAATAGTAAATGGATATTATAGACTGGACAAATCATTTTTTGCATTTATTTAAAAACCACAAGAAATTTCACTTTTTTCATCATTTAATATTTTGGTTTTTTATAAACATTTTGTGATACGAAATGTGAACTGGTTTCAAATGAAAATTAATAGATCTTGAAGATGATGTTTTCCCCTTTTTCCAGTTCTTCACTTTTCCAATTACTTTTAAAGATATTACGACGTCTTTCAATTACAGTATGCGATATATTATTGTACGATTTTTATAAGCATTATACTAAACTAATTTTAAGACCTACATAACGACCATTTTGCGGTTAAAAAAAAAAGACAATTTAAACTATAATAAGACTCTTGCAATCCTTGAAAAATATGCAAAACTGCAATAAATAATTAATCGACTTCTTTGCCACCGTAACGAACACGATGAACCCAACATTGTTCATCTCGAAGCGAAGTTGCGCTGCTGCAACTGACCAAACCGTAAAATCCGATCGGATGCGGTCTACAACCGAAAACGAAACAAAAAAATGCCGCAATAGTTTTACTATTTTCGCGCCAAATTAATATTCTAGTGCATTTAATGCTGCCTAGTTGCTAAATAGTTAAATAAGACCATGCAGGTGGGGATCGAATATAAGATGAAGAATCAAAAAACTTAAGACCAGTGCTCTGTAGTTCCTATAGCGGTCAAAATGACTAAATTAAAAAAAATTATTTTCATGGTGGTGGTAATGTGTATAAATGTGAACGCACGACATATTGGTGACATTGATCTTGAAGCTGACGCAGCTGAGCCTCGTCCAGTTTTTGTAGCTACCGGACCCTCTGCGGCAGCTCTACCGTTAGTGTACGATGCCGAATCCAGCGATGGTCCTTTGACTGTAGCTAGTGAAAAAGTGGAGAAGATTTTAAGACCTGCACTATCATTTTCCTATAATAACAATAAGGTAGTATAATAGAGAGATTTTATATGTATATAATCTGTCCGATTTTTAGAATGAAGAACAAGATGATATTAATGATGATGGAGAAGCGGCGGAATCAAAAAAAGAAGATCAAAATGCCGAAGCAATTGATTACTATAAGTATGAAGAAGAAGAAGAAGAAGAAGAAGAAAAAAAAGATGCCAAAGTAGAAGAAAATAAGAAAATCGAAGAAAAAGAACCCGAAGCGGAAACTGCTGAAACCAAACATCACGGACACAAGGACGGAGGCAAAGGAGGAGGAAAAGGGCATCATGAAGGTATTATTATTATTATTAATTCACTTCTGCAATTTAACCTATAATAATACAATTCTTAGGTCATTTTGAAAAAGGTGGTGGCAAAGAACATCATGCCCATCAGCACGGTGAGCATGAAGAAAAAGGCGATAAAGGTTACAAGGGGCATCATCATCACGAAAAGGGAGCTAAAGGACATCACGATCATGATGATCATCACAAACATTATGATGAGGACGAAGGCCATAAAAAGGATCATCATCATGAAGATGGATATCACGGAGAACACCATAAAGGCTACGGTGGAAAAAAAGGATCAAAGGTAAATGAATCTGTAATAAAAAATAACGTTTACAAAATTATGTTTGTATGACAGTATGAGGAAGATGGTGAACACAAGAAGGGACATAGCACCAAAGGATCACACAGCATCCATAAAAAAGACGAATACGAGAAAAAAACTGAATTCTTCGATGAGGACGAAGAAGGTGGAGAAAGCGAGAAGCATGGAGGGTTCCACGAGGAACACGACTACCATAAGGTAATCAAAGAAAAAGTAAAAATTATGACTTAGAGTCTTTATTTTATAGGGGAGTCACCACAAAGGAGGTCATAAAAAGGGAGGCGACCATGAAGACCATTATGGGAAAAAAGGAGAGTCAGAAAAGGGAGGCCACCATAAGGATGAGAAAGGACATAACGAGAAGGGAGGACACGATCACCATTACCATCACGATAAAAAACATGGCGAAAAAGAGGGTCATGGACATGGAAAGTCTTGGGGTTATAAAAAGGGAAGTAGCAGTGGAGGCCAAGGTGGAGGCGGAGGTATTGTTTTTGTAAAATTTAATTAAAATAAAGTAAATTATTTGAATATTCTTACTTCGAGGTGGTGGTCACGGTGCTCATTCTCACCAAACCTACGCTGTTCAAGAACCACCAAAACCCAAAAAAGAGAGTGATGTTGCAGCAGCTGTTCCTGTCAAAGTTTACGATTTTGCTCCTATTTCAACTTACAATCTCCCATTGGAAGGAGAAGACGAACCAATAAAAAACAGCCGTGAAAGGGCAAAAGGGGAAACAGACGATCTCAAACTGACAGCACCCAGAAATAAAAAAGACACCAAAGATACAAAATTTCAGCTATCACCAAGCGAAACCTTTTTAGCGGATTTTCCGAGGGGTTTTGCTGCCTCCGAAGAGGTTCAAACGGTAGCAACAACAGTGTCACCTATCGAACGTATGATTTATGAAACTGTGGCAAAAAACAGACCCAATGAAACTACCACAGCGAAAGCCTTACCAGAAGAAGAGACTGATGATTTGGAAGAAGCAACCACAACTACCACGACATCCAAACCGATCGCAGAAGAGTCCAAAAAACCGTTGAAAAAGAAGAAGCTGAAAAAGAGGAAGATCCAAAATGTTGATGGTTCCAGATTGACGAGAAATGCTCCGGCATGTAATTTAGGGCGCATGAACCAGGCAGAGGAAAGTAGGCAAAAGTTTGTAATTGTTGCTGCTGATGAAATATAGTTAATAGACTTATATGACAGCCATATGTTTGTATTAAGCGTTTGTAGTTTTATTTTCGGAAAGTTCTTAAGTGTGGATTCAAGAAATGGTATAAGAAGTTGATGATATGCCAAAAATCATATATATAAAAGCATAATAAAAGAGATAGTAGTAACACATTGAAAATTTGGAAAAATAATAATGTTAATAAACAATTTTTTTTTATATTCTTGGCGAATTCTTATTGTTTTTTGTTTGCTGCCTTAATTGTATATCAAAATGTGTGTTGTTGTATTATTTTCAGTACGAATCTTTCGTAACCTACGCATGTTTACGAAAACAATGGAAATAGTCTGAAATGTTACACATTGAAGAAGACATTTTAGAAATGGTCGAATAACAGCTCAAGTTGAATTTTCTCTTCATTTCACATCGAACTGTGAAAGACAATACGACAGGAACAGTAATATCTTTATTATTATCAACAAGCACAAACGTTACAATCTGACAGAGTAGAATAGACTTATTTCTTTGGCCGTCTCGCTCCTCAGATTTAACGCCTTGCGATTTTTTGTCTGTGGGGCTATTTGAAAGAGTTGGTGTATCAAATTACCCTTGATTTTGTTTTAATCGAATAGATGGGGACAATTTGGAACAATTTTTGTAAATCGGTAATTATTTAACGCAACAAAGATTTTTTTAAAATAATTTTCAATAACCTGAAGCAAGGTCTCGTATTACGCAACTTATATTTAAGTGATTTTTGGTATCTTTACTGCTTTTGACGAGTTCTACAAGGTGCTAAAAGGGATGACCTAACTGTATATTAAGTGCGTTAAAAAAAATTATAAACTAATTCTAAATTATTATTTACAAAAAAAAAGATTCTTCCACCGTTTGTTTACATGGAACCCTGCCTAAGTTCTGTCATACTTCTGTCACATATCACATTATGTCACTTGTCATTTCTGTCATCATAAATCATAACCTAAAAGTAAAACAAGCTAATCTATGCAAGCTAATAACAAACAACCAACAGAAACAAATTGTTTAGTTTCGGTTCTTTTACTTCTTTTCATAGTCGATTGGGTATTTTGAGGTTGCCGGACTTGTTTCTAGTAGTTATTCACCCTTTTCCTTAATAAAAAGTCTGAAAGGATATCACAAAAATGGGCGATGAAGTAGAATCCGGTTCCAATACATCTGAAAATTGCGGATCCAACTCCAATCAGGATGAACTTATTATGGCGCAACAGCGGCAAATTGAAAGAGAGGTAAATTACTAAATTTAAGGGTTATTAATTTAGTTTCTAGTTAAAAGCTTAATTGGACCACATTTAGTTATTATAGGGCATATTGGGAGTGGCTGATTAACTGATATTTTTATTGTACACTCCTTTCAATTAAGATTGTATATATTATGTGTTTCTTGATGTTTTAATTTCAGATTGTGGGATTGAAATATAAAACTGAATGTATGATCCGTTTTATTACAACTATTAGTATTAGGTTTTTCCTTCTCTTTTAACAAACATCCTTTACTGTTTTTTGATCATATTGTAGGGTTAAAATTTTTCATTTACTTTACTTTTACTAGACCCTCAAAAGATGAACATCTTTAAGTCTTAAATGTGTAGGACATAATAACACTGTGCCCTTTATTTTCCTTCTAATCAATTACATTATTAAAAAATAAGCAGTATAAACAACATAATTTTAGATATCAGAATCAATTCCTTTAGTAGGAGAATTGAGTCCAATAATTTCACTAAACTCAGAATACTCCACTGATGACATTTATTTGGCAAAGATTAAGGACTTAGCAACAAAATACACCTCCATCAGGAGAACACGGCCAGACGGTAACTGTTTCTTTAGAGCGTTTAGCTATGCAATATTGGAACGGTTATTGGGCAATAAAGAGGAGTTTAACAGATTTTATAAATTAGCAGAGGACAGCAAAAATGTTTTGGTGGAATTGGGATTTCAGCAGTTCACAGTTGAAGATTTCTATGAGACTGTAGGTACCATGGTTGTTTCCCACTGAGCTCTTTAATATGATTTTTATTTTTCTCATCAGTACATGGAAGTGCTGAAAAGGCTTATAGATATAGATGACGAAGATGAGGCCAAAAGGGAACTCCACAATGTGTTCAATGAGCAGGGATACTCTGATTATATGGTAGTCTACCTCCGACTATTGACTAGTGCTCAATTACAAAAGGAACAAGATTTCTATAGTTGTTTTATTGAAGGAGACAGAACGGTAAGTGGTTCCATAGTAAACCCAGTAGAAATGTTTATATTTTTTCTGGTAGGTAGCAGACTTCTGTCATCAGGAAGTGGAGCCGATGTACAAAGACAGCGACCACATCCACATAATGGCCGCCTGTGCGGCATTAAAGACGGGCGTGCGCGTTTCTTACATGGACCGGGGCACAGGGAGCGTCGTCACTCAGCACGACCTGCCCGAGGGCTGCACCCCCACTGTTCATTTGCTCTACCGTCCCAGTCACTATGACATCCTTTACATTTAAAAACTGACTACTCACTTCCGACTACTTCTTCAATTTTTTTTCTCATTGTATCTGTTTTATTCGTAAGTCGTTAAATAAATTTTAGGTATATAGGTTTTTTTTTGTCTCCCATTAAATCCTTTAGAAAATAAAGAATGTTTTGATTGTGATTGTTTTAGATGGTTATTTGCGTTTGTTTACCTATTTTCTTATGTCCAACCAAATTTGTCCAGGAAATATATGTGTATAAATTTTCAAAATTTCTGATCAATATTTTGAGTTATGGACATTGTGTCAAATAATTTAAAAAAAATTCAATATTTTCAAAAAAAATATTTTTTTAAGAAAGATTTTTAATTTTCGCGCCTTTCTACCATTTTGATTGGTCCAATTAGGCACACCAAAATGTCAGGTTAGTTACAACAATTTCCGTTGCCAAGCGAAAGGGCGCCAGCAGATTTGTCAGAAAATTTTCAATAGACTTGTATGCTATAAGCGATCTATCGGTTTTAACCACGGTTAAGGTCTTATAGACCAGGCGAATTAGACTTTAACAGTGCACAAATTGCTATCCGGAAACTGACTGTTGGAGTTGGTAGAGGGGTTCATAACGAGTGAAAAAAACGAAAATCCAACAATGGGGTTGTTTTGGGGGGGTGGAAAAATATTCTTTTGCAATTTCCGGCGAAAGTTGACGTCCAATTGAAAAATGTTCAATAGAAAAGTTGTAGATCATAAGAAAATCTATAATTTTTGTAGAGGTCACTTTTGAACATAACCTCAAAATAGCCAAGATAAATGCGAAAAACTGCTTTTTTTCGTTTTTTCAATTTTAATTTTTTATTTTCACAAAAATAGTTCAATCTTTGTAAAAATTTGTGAAAATATACGTTTGTAAGTCTTAAATAACCTCAATTTTTTTCAGACCGAAATATTAAAAACTTTCGGAGATATGCGTTTTTTTCGGAAAAAAAACGTTTTTTTTTGAAATGAAAATTGTACTTCAGAAAATCATGGTACAGGGTTCATCCGGGGCTCATTTTTTTTGTTTTCACATGTACTTTCTTATGAAATAAAGAAACTATATACTTCCCATTTGAAAAAACGTCGAAAAATGCAAAAAAGTCAAAAATGATTTTTACAGCAATAAAATTTTTAGAAATTGTTAATTATTTATTTAAATTAGTTAAAAAATCAAAAAACAGATTACACCATTCGATTCTACAGAAAAAAAAATATACAAAAGAAACTATGTATCATTATTTTACCGGAAACTTAATTGGGCACAGTTGGGCTTTGTACACCGCGTAAACACAATCACATTCTTACGTATTATCTCGATTTTCATAGAAAATAATTGTTTCGAAAAAAATACAAGAGACAAAAATTATTTAAAATCAAATTGTCTATAACTTTTGTTTAAAATATTTTTCGCATAAATCATTAGTTTGTCAGTTTTAACAAAAAAACATGCAAAAAAGTCAAAAATCGTTTTTAACATTGTAAATTTTACAGTTATTCTTAATAATTTGTTTGAATTTTTATAAAATTAAACGGGCGAAAATCGCCGGTTTCGCTGCCATAGAGACGCGCACTTGTTGGGTGCTAGACCACATTAGTTTTTATACCCTGATCATCGGGCCCGGTGGGGTACCAATATTCAGCTGACCCATATTTTGTGACCTTTTATGGAAAATTGCATTTTCTTGGAAAATGGTAATATTCGAAACAAAACGGTATTTAGTGGATTATAGCCAGATAAATTCCGCGTGTTTGAGGGCAAAAATGGTCTTCGTAGGTGGCATAGCCATTGCCGTATTAGGCGTCAAAGTCAAAAAATAGTGTAGAGCAAAAACTGCTTTACGTAGATGATTGTAGATTGTGTCAAAAAATTGGTTTTAAAAGGTTCTTTAAATGCTCCAATTGAATGAAACCTCTAAGTGCCTCCACTAAAAAGTTATTAATATTTGAAGAAAAAAGCGTAAAAAAGGGTATTTTCAAATGAACACTGCTCACCCTGTATAAACGATAGCGTTAAACTTAATACACCGTTTTATTCGAAAAGGACGCAGTTTTAATTAATCCAAATGACATTTTTTTAAAATTTGTACCAAAAAAAAACATTTTTTTTGGGTTTTTTTGATTTTTCTCCTAAAAAAAAACATTTTTTCAAAAAAAGTCCTAAATAAAAATTGTAGCTCTCGATGAGGCTCTCAATCACATATTTTCTGTGAGTCACTATTTCCGGAAAGATACCGTTAAACCGTCAGAGGGGCTAGAATATCACAAATGTTTAAAACTTTGAGCGTTAAAAAAAATACTTCCCGTATGCTGAGAATTACCAAAAAGTATACAGTCCATCTAGAGATGAGACCTAATCGACCCGTTAAATTTCATAAAATTCAAACAACCGTTGCGACCTGTATCGAAGCACGCGGAAAAAATCGAACAAAAAAAATTTTTTGAGTTCTAAAGCTTTCCCCTCCCAACTTAAAAAACAAATGAAAAATTGTAGTTGATAAAGTTGTAGCCTCATATATCTAGATTATGATAAAGTAAAAATCACTTTTCTACCCTAATTAGAAAAAAAGTTATAGGCACTTTTGTCCGCCGAGTCCCGAGGTCGTGCGAAAACTCCAAAAAAGAAGCGTCCTACCATAAGAGCTACGCTCTTATAATAATACCCCAGACGCCAATAATATTACATGTAATTAGTTCTTAAACATAAATATCAAAAAAGGAAACTTATTAGCCATAATAAATTTTGTGTCATTTTTAAAAAGGAAATAATTTGTTGTTTGTTTTTATTTTTTCCCGCACTTATTTCAATGTCTTTGACATTTGACGTTTAGAACACAGCTCCGGACGTGGGTAATTACTGTTCCAAATTGATGACGTATAAAGGGCTAATTGGTGACGTCACGTGTCTCAAGCGGTTATAACTATAACCGCTTGGACGTGTTTGGTTAATACCTTTTAGGAACGGTAATTACCGGTAGACCGCTTAGTATTATCGTTGATTGAATATTGAATACCTATTCAATCAACGGTATTATATTGAATCGGTTTATATTTGTGTCTGTGTATGCAACCACCACTTCTCTAAAGTTTTGTGCATAACATCTTTATATTGCGAAGAGATGGCGCCATATGCCTTTGAAGAGTGTTTAGGAACTTATAAATGTTTTTGTTAGTTAAAATGAACCTTATACAAAGAAATTTAACTACAAAAAATAATAAGTAACTTAAATTGTATTGCAAAATGCATCTTTTACATGTTTACGGTTGATGATGCATATAACTCATTGTTATAACTTTTAACATTGGATTGCATAACACTGTCTGTTGTCTGTCATCACATTATATAATAAAAAGTATTATAAGAGGTAAAGATGACATTGAGTGGCAACAGCCGCCATAACATCATGATCATAATAATAATAATAAATATTCATCAAAACAACAGCGTCCTTGAATCCGGTTATTTTTCCCATAATCCGTGGGTCACGTGACCCCGTTTCCACTAATTTGATTCGTCGACGGTCAGCGTGCCCTGCGCGGATTCGTTGCGCGTCAGTTGATAACAAAATGCCGTCAGAGTCCAAACCTTTGTTGACAGCTCAAACGGAAAAGCCAAATCATTACTCGTAAGTGTATTTTTAGGCATTTAATTCGGTCGTTCGGTGTTCCGCATCCGTCGCCGATCAATTCGATGTGCGTAACATGCTCAAATGCGGGATTCTTTTCCAGATATTTGAAGGAATTCCGTGTCGAGCAATGCCCGCTCTTCTTGCAACACAAATGTACACAGCATCGGCCTTTCACCTGTTTTCACTGGCATTTCATGAACCAGCGACGTCGGAGGCCGGTGAGGCGTCGCGACGGCACCTTTAATTATAGCGCCGACAATTATTGTACCAAATATGACGAGACGACGGGCATCTGCCCCGACGGAGACGAGTAAGTACTCACTATTTTCTACACTCTTGTCATTGTTTTGATCGGTGGGTGTGACTGCAATCCCATTTTTTTGAGGCGCATTTACCCTTTTTTCCATTATTTTTTTGCAATAAATTTAGTAAGAGAGCTCTTTTTGATTCAATATGGCATGTATACACTTTTTAAAATGGATTGTCAAGTTGTCATTGACATAAATAAAAACACACAACCATAACAAAACTAACCTAGGATCACATTCCTTGATAAGTTTTCATTCATTGATTATGTAAGCCACAAGTTTTTATTAAAAAAATCATTTGAAGCTTGAATAATTGAATAACTATTAAGATAGTACTGTTGGCCATTATTTAGAAAACAATCGGGCATCAAACAATGTATTTACAAAAAAATAAACAATTCGACTTAGGTGCTAAGATATTTATCTCAAAATTAAATTCAAATTATGCTTTATTGTTCTCAACAAAAAAAATGATATAAACAAAGCCTTAATGTGTCTAATAAAATAATATAATAGTACAATTAAAAAAAATCACAATATACAAAAGTCGCATAACATTGAACATTAAATGTGCACATAAATTCCTAACACTATTCTTTTTAATGTTAGCATCTCTCCACTATTTAGCTACATTATGAGGAGTGTCATTGAAATATTCAAGCACTGAATAGTATATAAGCCTGAGTACATAATATTTTTTTTTAATAGTAATTTAAGCTGTTTAGGATATTTTGCCTCCCTAATGCTTCTCGGCAGATGGTTAAACATTTTTATACCCTCGTAACTGATCTCTTTAAAACAAACAAGTAAATGATTAATCCAATAAGGATACAAAATCAGTCTTAATTTGGCGAATACTAATATTAAAGAGATCTATATCATATTTTTGTATATAATTATTACATTCTTGCATCATTCTATTAAATGGCGAACAACTTGAGGGTGAACACTGGAAAAGATTGTTATTTCTTATTCTCAAATTGATTTTAGGAACAGCAAATGATTGATGATTAATTAAAGAACAGTTCTTATATTTTAAGTTGTTAGTTATGTAGTAAATAAATAAGACATCATTCATATTACGCCTAACACTCAATTGTACCATTTTAAATTCAATTAGCATACTATTATAGGAGGTCATATAAGGATATGCATTATGTGTTCTTAAGTACAGGTATCTTAAAAATCTTTTTTGGACCCTTTCAATCATATTAATATGCACCATTGCTTTAGGTGCCCAGATAACTGAGGCATACTCAAAGATCGGTCTGACCAGTGAGTTGTACAGAATTATTATTGATTTTATTTTTTTTTAATGTTTTGTATTTCTTATTACAAAACCAAGAAGCTCATATGCTTTGTTTACAATAGTTTCATAGTGTTGCTTAAATTTGAGATTTGTTTGAAAACAGACTCCAAGATCCCTAAATTTACTTTTCCTAGTTAACGAGAAATTATCAATTTTCTTGTTCAGCATTTTTCTTGTGAAGGTTAGAATTTGACATTTATCTATGTTTAATGACATTTTATTTTCCCTGAACCACTGGGCTACCAAGTTCAAATCAATTTGCAGCTCAAGACAATCAATAAGAGATGTTATGTGCATAAATAATTTAAAATCTTCAGCAAACATGAGACATCTAGCATGCTTTATACAGTTTGCCAAATCATTCAGAAAAATTAGAAATAAGAGAGGCCCAAGGTTACTATATATATTTTTGACAATTTTTTACCAACTTTAACTCGCTGAGTCCTTCCGGTAAGATAAGATACCATAAACCTACATGCTTTCAGCGAGAAACCAAATTTACCCAACTTATTCACCAACAGCCCATGGTCAACCCGATCAAAAGCCTTTGCACAATCTGTCAAGACAACATCTAGCTGCTCTTGGCTATCTACTGCATTGGCAGCTGCCTCAGTCAAAGTGCTGAGGTTGGTGACAGTTGAGGCATCTGGTAGAAATCCATGTAGTTGCTGAGAGAATTTATTCATGAAAGAGCTCAAAATATCTTGGTATAAAATGTTTTCAAAAATGTTTGCGAGAGAATTAAGAACGCTAATTGGTCTGTAGTTGTCAACCAAAGAATTATCTCCTGATTTGAGGCTTGGAGTAACCAAAGCATATTTAAGCACTTCTGGAAATGTGTTTGTTTTTAGACACAAATTAAAAATGGTTTTTAATGGAGTGCACAAGATATCAGAACAACCTTTATAAATGTATGAGAGGATACTATCATTGCCAGTGGCCTTTTTTGATTTTAATCTCTTAATGGCTGCCTGAATTTGCATTTCAGAGATCTTGGAGAATGAGAAGTTGCCACTAGATTTATCAAAGTTAGGTTTTTCAGACTGTTGAAATATTGAGCTAAAATATAATGCAAATGTGTCAGCTATTTCCTGAGCACCGCTAACAGTACACTCCTTATAGCATACCTCAGCCGGAACACCAGGTCTTGAACGCCCAGACCTGACAAAATCCCAAAAGTTATTTGGGTTAGTTTTGACATTTCTCTCGATATTCTCATGAAAAGTTCGAAGTTCATGTGCAGTTTGATATTTCACTGTACTTCTAATTTTGCTATATTCATTCCTAATTTGAAAATTGGCAGTGGCTTTTTTAATTTGTTTATGCAGATGTGTCTTTAACTTAATATTTTTCTTTAGTTCTTGAGAGAAGTATTTTGGAAAACCTTTGAGTTTTCGAGTGCCTATTTTAACTTTCTTTCTGGGTATTGCCAGGTCTAAGCATTCATAAACCTTTTGATGCAGAACACATGAGTGCACATGTCAACATTGTCAGCCCTTTCAAGTTCTGCCCAATTAACTTTCCTCAATAATGTATAAAACCTATAAAAGTCGCCCATTGAATAGTCATAAATATATTCATAGTTAATGTAATGATGTTTTTTTATGTGATTCAGAGATATCGGTAAAACCATACTTAAAGTAGGATGGTACTGATCTTCATCAAGAATTGGATTACCACAGTGTTCTAAATTAGTTATTTGCATATTAGATAGTACAAGATCCAGTTTTCTTTTCATTTTGTTAAAGACATTATTATGCTGGTCTAAATTATAAAAATTTTAAAAGTTATTTATCAACTTAACCCCTGAATGAAACCAAGCACCTTCATTTTCTTATTTGTTACATGACCAATGCAGCTCCCAAATGATAATTTTGAGTCCATTCAGATTCCCAAGTCTAAAGCCAAACCATTAAATTTTATTTACTCAATATTATTTATTGAGTAAATAAAATTTAAGGTTTCTCTGAAAGACTTGATATTTCTAAAGAGTTTGACATGATCTGCAAACATTAAAGCACTGGAATTGCAAATATTTTTCACCAAATCAATTAAGAAGCTTTTGAGAAGAACAAAATAGCTTATCAAAATTTTTAATAATTCATTTGAATTTGTACCCTATGAGTTGCCTAATAAATATCTTATGGTTGAGGACTGATTTGTGATGCAAGGTAAAGTGACACTATTGAAAAATTTAAAAAAAAGATTTTTTACAAAAACTATTCAAAATTTCAAACTTGAAATTTAACTTTTATTTTTATAACATTAATTTTAATGAAATTTGATTATAGTTTCATTGTTTATTGATGAATTCTCGAAAAATGTTAATCAATTTATAGAATGTATATTTCTCAATGAAAACAGGTGACAGCATTCAATTCTCGACAAGAGTTGAAATAAAACTGTTTGCAGAATTACTGGTTTTAATCTTATCAGCATTTTTAAAAATTAATCACCATATTTCTAAAGAAAGTTTACATGCAGAAGGATAAAATGTAAAGTAAAGTCGTTTGTAAAAAAAACCCGTTAAGATTTTTTTTATTAAAACAATAAGTTTCGTATTTGAATTCCAGTTGTCCATACCTACACAGAACAGCGGGAGATACAGAAAGACGCTATCACTTGAGATATTATAAAACATGCATGTGTGTCCATGACACAGACTCCAGAGGTTATTGTGTAAAAAATGGATTGCACTGTGCATTCGCTCACGGCAGCCATGACCACAGGCCACCAGTATATGATATCAAAGAAATACAAGCTCTTGAAAATACCGATGGAGACGGCTGCTGCTCTTCTAATGGTCCCAATGCTTTAGATAAGGAAAGAAATTTAATGAACGAGGATCCCAAGTGGCAAGGTAAAGTTATTTATCTGTAACTGTTTTACATAAGTGGTTTCTATTCAATAATTATTGCTGTTTGATTACATTTTATTGTTGTTTATGTACCCTTGTTAAAAGACAAAAACTAAATAAGAAAATAAAAAATAAAAGTTGATTTGGGGCCACAGGGATTCAACCTTAGTCTTCATAATCGACTCTTAAAAATTAAAATTATTAGACATTCAGATGATAGGGCATTGAATTACACTAATACTATTTTATAATATTTTTTATTATATTCTTACAAAAGTTTTTAAAAAAATGTCCCAATTTTATAGACACAAATTTCGTACTATCAAATTATAAGACAGAACCATGTAAGAGGCCGCCAAGGTTATGCAGGCAGGGTTATGCTTGTCCCCAATATCACAACAGCAAAGATAAGAGAAGGAGCCCCAGAAAATTTAAGTATAGGTAAGAATTAACTTATTTTTTCATTTGTTGCAATACTTATTATTTAAAATTTGCAATACTTAATCCTATATAAATCATAAAATCTAATATTTCGAAAAAAATGGAAACTTCTTTTTAGAAGGTGCATTTTTGTTTAATTTCCTTATAATCTGTTGCAATTTTTAAAAAAAGTTGCTTTCTGTTAAAAGATCTACTCCTTGTCCGAATGTGAAACATGGAGAAGAATGGGGCGAACCGGGTAATTGTGATGCGGGCGATGTATGCTCCTATTGTCACACTAGAACAGAGCAACAGTTCCACCCGGAAATTTACAAAAGTACTAAATGTAATGACGTGCAACAGTCCGGGTATTGTCCCCGAGGAGTGTTTTGCGCGTTTGCCCATGTTGAACGTAAGAGAATTCCTGAAAAAAACCTTAAAATGCATTTTGAAATATTAATTTTTAGAAGAACTAGGGGTGTCTAGAGAATCCGGTGACGCGGCCGGCACCAATTTAGGAGAGATTTTATCTAACGTTCTTCCAGCAGGCAATTCCGACATTAAAATTGAGAAATGTCATGACAGTTCTGTAAGTTTACTACTGTAAGTTTCTAGTAAGTTTTATAAATGTTCAACATTTCATATAGAATGGTAGTAGTGAAGTAAGCGAATCAGCCTCGTCGACGTCTTCGATAGGTTCAAATAGTTGTAGCAGTAATAAGGCGCCTGGGGCCCAGCTAGCACATAAAACTTTACCATTTCAGAGGCATAATAGCATAGGATTGGAACTTACTAATAAATTATTGCAAATAGAAAAAGATCCAACATTAGGTATAATTTTGTTTGCATGATAAAGAATTTCTTATTAATGGACAGTGTTTATTTTAGATCCCATTGAAAGGGAACAAAGGAAACAAACGCTATGTTTTGCATATAACAGTTTAGGCAACTCATTTTTCACTGGAAACGATACAGTTGAAAGTGTTGTTGGTAAGCAACAGTTTTGCATGCATATTTATGGTAATCTAAGGATTTTTTTCTTAGGTAATGCCTTAGATGAATTAAATTTAGACGATTTAGCTCTAACAGGGGCCCTAGACAGGGATCTAGAAACGGATTCCCCCACAGTATCAAATTCAATATCTGTAGGTTTGGCATCATCCGCCGGCCTTTTAGGTTTGTAACTGACCGAAATCTGACCGAATGAGAGAAATATTTCGCGCGTTTTCCAGGCAGTTCAGCTCCGGTAAACATTCCCAGCGCCGGTCCAAGGACTTTGGGAGGATTCAGCCCCAACAGTAGCCCCTTGCAACCGTTCTTATCCGCGTCGAGGTTTTCGCAATCGGACACGATGGACTTTTTAAACGGTTCGCTACAGTTGAGCAGTAGCGCCTCCAAGATCAATAGTTTTTCCGGATTTTTCGATTTTCAAACCCAAAGCATATCGCCCAGTTCTAGGAACCAGCACAATAGCTTTAGTATGTCGCCTAGTATAAATAATAATTTGGAAATTGTCAGGTAAGCAGCCACGTTTTTATTATTATTGTTTAATAAGTCTCTATAAAATAAAAGAACTGTTTTTGTTTTTAAAATTTTTTAACGTAATATTCGTTTAATATAGAAGTGCCGCAATATAGGCATTTGTTTGCTCAAAAACCTTTTTATTTGCAGTAAATTATCGTCAAACAAGTCATTTTTTCAAATTCGGAAACAGAAAAAGTCACCAAATAGAAGTCAAATCTGGTAACCATGTTGGAACAGTTGGAATTCACTGGTAAAAATCAATTTTTGATTTTTACCAGTGAATTAATGATGCGCATACTCGGATAAAAAAAATATTGCAAAACCGCCTCTTCTATATTTAACATTAAATCCTGAGGAGGAGGAGGAGGATACAGTACACCCTGTAATCCTTCCACGTTTATTATCATTTAATTAATACATAATTTGTTTTATAATATAAATGCTATGGTAAGAAAATAACAAATTTCTTAGTAGGACCTTGGTGTACAAACACAAAATGTGTGTGCTAAAAACAAAATAAATAATTTATTATAGTTAACAAGATTAAAAAATATATATATATATATATAAATTTTAAATTAGTTCACATAATATCAATTTACATTATACATTCATTGCATCTTAATTTAATTTAGCATATTTTTAAATTTTTCTTTATAATACTGATAGATGTATGATTTTACTTTTCCCTTTAATAATTATGTCTTTAATTTGCTTTGGTAAAATGTTGTAAATTTTTGGCCCAAGCCAAGTAATAAATTTGAAATTGATGTTGTTTCGACTTAAGGGTATTTCAATTAATAGATCTGCTCTACCACGTGTGTTATGCATATGATTGATATATGTTAATTTATTTTGATTTTTGCGAATATACATGGAAACTGTGTGAATATAAATACATCTTACATTTTGAATTTCTTCAGTGAAAAGTAAGTGGGGTGGGTATCTCTTGGCTTTTTATACATTATTTTTAGAATCGATTTTTGGATTATGTTAAGCTTATTTAAATAAATGTTGTACAACCTATCCCATACTAATATGCCATGACGAATTACAGCTTCTATCAGATTTTTATAAATTGTTTGTAAAAGGTTTTTGTTAAATATATCTCTGAGAAGAAAAAATTTATGTAGCTTATGTAGATTTCTGATCCTATTCGTCACATAATCAATATGAGGACCCCATTTTAGGTATACTTATCAAATGCTATCCCAAGATATTTGGTTTTTGAAACTTCATTAATTTTATTATTATCTACTAATATAGTTGAGAATGGAGGTCTATTAGCTTCAGTTAATGAAAAGGCTATATAATTAGATTCAATGACAATTTATTCAGACAGAGCCAGCTTTTAATTACCCTGAACCCATTAATTGCTTTTTGTTGAGTCTCTGGCCAAGTATTTCCACTGAAAATTAATGCAGTATCATCGGCATATGAAATTGATATTCCATCTATATTTATTTTTAACATGGAATTAATGTAAACTAAGAAAAGAATGGGGCCCAGAACAGTGCCTTGTTGCACACCCATTTCTATTCTCAACTCACTACTTAGTGTGTTATTGATTCGAACCCTCTGATATCTGTCTGTAAGATAGCTTTTTAAAAGTTGTAGCACTGTTCCTCTAACTTCATAACAATCAAGCACGTTAAGAAGTCTTTCATGAGAAACAGTGTCAAATGCTTTAGCCAAGTCAAGAAATACTGCAATACTTTTTTTGCCCAGATTTAAATTTTTAACAATTTCAGATGTCAAAGTTATCATTGCATCATTGGTACCAGAACCCTCAAGAAAACCATATTGTTGTGGTGAATGGACATGGTTAGCAGCCAGAAACTCAACCAACCTTTTCTTAATACACTTTTCTAATATTTTAGAAAAATTTGTGATTGTCACTGACCTGTAATTTTTTACATGGCATTGCCGGATTTTAATATAGAAGTCACAATCGATATTTTAAAGCAATTTGGTACTTTTCCGATTTCTAGACAAACATTCATTATATGTAAAAGAGGATCAGGAATTTCAGTACATGCTTGTTTAATGACCCTTGTTGAAACCCCATCATGACCAGATGCACAATTATTTTTTAGAGAAGATATATGTTCAATAAGTTCGTTTTTTGTTACAGGGCTAAGAAACAATGAGTGAGGATTATTAAAATCTACTGCATATGTTTATGTTGAAGGAGAGATCTTTTTTTCCATTTCTATACCTACATTTATGAAGTATTTGTTAAAGTAGTTTGATATGTCTTTATTCGAGTGAATTATTTCCCTATTATCCCCTACTAACTGAATATTACTGGCCTTATTATTTTTTTCATTTGTCGCGTCTTTAATTATGTTATACAATATACCCTTTAAGTTATTTTTATTTATATCTACTTGATATTGATAATATTTATTTTTTGTCTTTTTTATTACTTTATTTAAATTGTTTCTATAAATCTTATATTGTGATTCAAGTTCAGCATTGTAGTTTCTGAATAACTGGCGTTTTAATTTATCCCTATGCCTAAGGGAAGTTATTAAGCCTATTGTGATCCATTTTTTAACCTTTTTTTAGATTATTTTTGGGAACAAAATATTTCGTTTGAGACTCTTTCATTATTTGTAGATATCTTACTAAAAAGTTATTCATAGGAATTTCTGAGTCATTTACACTTACAACATCTAACCAATTCCAATTTTGTAGCAACAATTTCATTTTATCTATATAAATTGTAGTAAATTATGATTTAAGACATAGGGTTAAAATGAAACAACCTTCTTAGGGTTAAGTAGGATCTATAATATAATATCCAAAAAACTACATCCAAGGATCGTTGAACTTCCCGTTGACCAGGTTTATGATAATGCTTACTAGACATTATAATGTTTTGCTATATAGAATTAATTAATGTATTATTACAATATAGTAGTTTCCTATTTACACAATATTTGTTATACTGGGTGATACTTCCATACTACAAAAGTTTTGTTTTGGTGATTGTGTCTGGTATCTGTTAAAAATCTTTGGAATCGTTAGTATGACTTAAATTAACCATTACAGGATTATGATCAGTAATATATGAGTGCTTAGTATGAACGAATCAAGATTATGTTTAAATTTATTTTTCCACTTAACGAATATAATGGTCAAGACACGTTTTGGTTTCAAATCGGGTTATAGAATTTATAAGAGATTGAAATCCCAATTCAGCCATACATGCGACATAGTAAGCAACATTATTGTCTTCCATATCTAAGAGGTCTATATTTACATCACCTATAAAAAATTCATAACTATTTAGTTGTGCATTTGTTTGAAGGAACTCATATATATCATCTATAAATACTCTTTTTAATATCGGTGGGGGTTTGTAGACAAAAGTAACACCAAAGGAAATGTTATTCTTATTAAATGTTAATCTTCCAATTGTTACTAATGAGTTTGGCAACTAAATAAAAGAAAAGCATACATTGATACAAGCTTTCACAAATAATATAACACCAACATTTCTGTTAAAGTCCGCATTAGTATATTGTAGTTATTTATATTTGAGATTTGAAAACATTCACTCAAGATAATAATATCAGTAAAATCAAGTTTAAATTTCCTAAGAGTATTAACAACTCATTGAGATTCTTTTTAATACTTCTTATGTTTAAATGCAATATGTTTAACAACTTACTGTCCCTAGAAATGTGTTCATTAAGTAGAAGTGTCTTCATTAAGAAATGTAATCATTAACTAAGGAGGAGTCTTCCAAAATTTCATTTTGAATTACTAAAACCATTAAATTAACAGGAATAATTAATTCTACTTCTTATGATTCCTAGATGATACTGAGTTGATGGGCATGCAGGATCTAATGTTGAATGATCAGTTCTTAAATTTTTTTTTATATGTCATGTTTGCTAAATGACAGTTATTGCACTTCAACAATTGAATATTACACTGTGCGGTGAAACATCTATAATAATGTTATGGTCTTTTTTTTAAGTATAATAAATAAAAATGACGCCGCGATTTTTAATAATTATTACTTACTATAAACTTATATTTTTTTATGTTTTAGGATACATAACTTTTTGAAGTTAGTTATTTTACAATGTCGAGCGAGTGAAAGAAAGAAACAAATTTAACTTTTGTAGGAATTTTCACTTGGTTTGTTTGTTGTTTTTAGGCAGTCGAAATCATTATGAAGAAATTCATGTTTCACTGCCTAAAAGTGCCTGGAGTTCTTTTAATTTTTTTAAACTGACTGGACGCAATGAAAAATGCTTTTTCTACACTATTAAAGCCATTTTAAAGTTCATCTTCAATTACGTTGAAAGAGTCGAAACTTCTTCTTTTTGAACCAATAAATGTACAAATTACAAGTCCGGTGGATATTTTTTTTCTTTTCAGTATCCCAATGGCAGTCGACCCAATCGAGTTTTTTACCAAAACAAACATTTTTAAGGGTTCACGACATACATACATACTCATATTTTCCTGTAGTCAAACGACCCTGCTTACTCTATGAACCTCGTAAATAACTATAAGATGAATTAAATTAAAATTTTGAATAAACCGTATTTCGTAAATTTTAGACTAAGAGACGAACTGACCCAGGCCCGTATCCAGATCAACAACTGGGAAGACCGTTTGCAGCAGGCGCGTACCGCCTGCGAGGCCTGGCAACGGGAAACCGACGAGGCGAACCGTAAAGCGAAACAATTAGAAACGAAACTGCAAGAGACGTTGAACCAGTACACGGTGCTCAAGCAGGAGTGCGAACAACTCCAAGGGGGACCGCACATACGCAGGATAACCTCCGTTTCCGAACTGAGCAAACTCTCCTTGACCATTTTGAAGTCGTTACACTCTCAGATCAGACAGGATTTGGAGGAAATCGAGAAAGTATTGTATAGGGAGACCGCCTCCAAGTGTATGGTCTGCGAGGAACGGAATCGGACTGTTACGTTGAATTGTAATCATTTCGTGTTGTGCGACACGTGCGCCGGCACCCAACCCGAGTGTCCCTATTGTCAGACGCCGAATAGTTTGGTCGCGACCATGTGAATATGCGGTTATTAGGTTTGCGAGGGCGTGGCGCTTCGATTAGGATTTCTGAATGATTCCCACTGCTGAATAGAGTATAATATTTCAGGAATTAATACTTTGGGAGCTTTTGGGAATAAAAGCGAGCAATAAAATTGCTGGGAGTAATTGGTTTTGAAATTATAATGATCTTCCAGTTTAACAGGAATTTACACTAACTTTCATATTTTTAATGAAAAACCTTTTTGGATAGAAAACAATAATCTAGAGAACAACGATACCGCATTGGCTATTTTTTGTTTTATGCTCATAGAAAAACTCGATTTTTTAAATTTTTACGTTTTCTCGCCTTTTCTTTTTCTACCATGTCAATTATGCCGCTCCTAGCCGCAGAATTAGGAATTATTTTCAGCAATTTTATTTATTGAACCTTGAAGCTCCTGTACGAGATATGATACTATTAAATAATAATTAATAATTAGAATATTAACGGAATTCATGTATAAAACTGTCACTAATCTTAGCCGAAGCGCAAGGCTCGCGCATTTTTAACAAATTTTGAATTATAGTTATATTCGTTTATATTTTATTGATAGATTCTTCTTATAGATTTTAGAAGAAAAATGATTTAAAAGAACTACTACAGTTGATAGTATAAAATAGATTCTAGACTAGTAGCATCACCGACGTTACTTATTTTTGTTTTTTTCTTATTCGGGAAGAAACTTAATTTCGCTGTTATTAAGAGTACAACCTTGTATATCATAATCTGGCAAGAGTCAAACAATTAATTTTTAAGGCAAATACAAATATTGTTTTTGGCAATTTAACAAAAAAATGCTGCATTCCAGGCAATTGGCAACAAGAAAAAAACGTTTTATTTTTGTCAAGCATCCATAATAAAATCCAACCAATTTAGGTGTTAGGGTGTTCCTTTATTATTGCCATTGAGAGTCATTAAATTTATACAGTACGTGTCTCATTTTAAGTCACAATCAAATCAATATCAATTGGATATGAGGTGAAATAAAAAGTTAAAATAAAATTAAATTAAGTGATAAAGTTCATTATACGGGGTGTTTCAAGTTCGACCCTCATCATGGAGATCTCGGAATCTATAGGAGATACGATGATGTTTAAATTGAGGCAAAGTTAGGAATTTTTGAACTAAAATTTTGAAAAATCGATTTTATTACTTTTTGATTTTAAAATAATTTGCACATTTGCGTTTCCACTTTTTTTGTGCTGCATGATGGCGTTTTTAGATTTTTAATAGGACGTTTCGTCTTTTGCCAATCATCATCATCAACTTTGTTTTTTCTTTTATGCTCTACATTTGGTTTTTGGTTTTATTTTAAATCTTTACTTTTTAATGGTGTATCACAAGTAATATTTTTTTAAAAATCTGACTGACAAGACAATATTTAAACTGTCAATTTCCATTTTATTTTACAAAATTACGTTAAATGCTTGGAAGGGAGAAAATTATGCAAAATTCCTGGAAAAAATTATTCAAATCTCAGGAAGGCGTTAAAAAAATTTCCATTAAATGTCTGAAATAATACAGAAAATTAATCCAGTTTTCTGGAAAATCTACAGAATTACTTTAACACATTGAGATGGACAGTGTGAACATAGTCGATGTTCCAAAAAAAATCACATTCATATTTTAGAAACATATGAACCGATTTTTTTCATATTTTGACCATATATAGGATAAAGTTTGAAAAAAACAACTTTGGACGCCATACTGCCATATCAGTTGTGACCCACCAACATTACTTCCTGACTTTATGACAGGAGGCATTACTGCATATAAGCAGTAATTTTTTAATGACAATTTTGGGACACTGTACTGCTAGAGCAGTATAAATTTCTAAAACGTTTTAACTTGGAAAAACATTTATTTTGAAGAAAGAAATAAAATACAACTCAAAGTAAAAACTAGTTCCTAAGGCTAAAATGGTAACTTTCAAAGCATGTCGGACATAATGCTGGTTTGTATTCACAACCCTTACATCTGTATGAAACTTGTGTCCTTTTTGAGACACTCCTTGCAGTTTAAAAAGTAGTTCTTCCTTTTATAATTCTCAGAGGGCTATCATTATTATCTGGTCTTACTGGTGTTCGCCGATTGTCATATACAGCAATGTTTTTGTTTGTTTCAAAAAAAAGTCTACCATTTTTTTCATTTGCAGGTATTTCGAGCAATCTTCGAATAATCTTTTCTCGAAATTCGATCATTTCTGATATAGAGTTAAATATTGTAACGTCTAGTAAATGAAAAATGATTTTCTTATACTACCTTATTGTTTTTCGTGGGCAAGAGTAGTAAGATACAAGCTGATCCAGTCTATCAACACCAGACATATATTTGTTATATTCTGCTACTTCAACTGGTTTTAATTTCACCTTAAAAAAATATATATTAGTGTACCTATTTTAGAGAAACAAAAAATTTTTAAAAGAGACTTCAATTAACTTGGGATGATACTTGGTGGTTAAAAGTAAGACACCCCTGTTGTCTCTCCATTTAGAGACGTATACACCTCGACGTCTTCTCCAGATGTATTCCCCCTTTTTCAACTTTTTCAAAGTCACAACTTTTGGATTGCCTTTTCTATTGCTCCTGAGGGTCCCTGTTGTGTGAGTTTTGTGTTTTAAGAGGTTTTCTGAGAGCATTGCACTATTATAAAAATTATCCATCACCAGGTGGTGTCCTCTATTGAAATATGGACTCATTAGTCGCAAAACAAGCAATTTTTTCACTTTTTCCTTTGTATATTTCTATATTAAATAGGTACCCATTTGGCGCACATAACTCAAAAAAATTTTATTCTATATCTTGCTCTTTTATTTTTTATGTACTGTCTGAAACTAAGCCTTCCTCGAAAAAGCAGCTATAAGCATTTTGGAAGTTCTGGATAATAATGTCCAGAAGAGGTTGTACCTTGTACAGTTTATCTTGACCTACATTTTCATAAAAACATAAGTATCTTGGAATTTGCTCATATCTTCTTCCAGATATAAAGTGAGAAAATATAGGGTGATAGTACAAGGGATCCACTGAAAAGACCTTCCTTAGCTCGGGATATCCTATTTGGGCTCTAAGAAGGGTCACAGCTATAAAAATATCAAATTCCCTTGGCTTAATTGAAACAAATTTGGATGACCTGGATTTTTTTTTGTGTGGTCGAGAATTTCTGGAATCTAATATCTAATATAGCGTCTATAAGAAAAAACAGAGTTGATGATGGTTGGCAAAAGGCGAAACGTCGTATTAAAATTCTATAGCACACAAAAAAAATGAAAATGCAAAAATCCAAATTATTTTAAAATCATATGAGAAATAAGCAATAGAAGAAAATAAAATCAATTTTTCAAAATTTCCAAATATATTCGGAACCAATAAAACTTTGCCTCAATTTAACCATCTTATAGATTCCAAAATCTCCATGTTGAGGATCGAATTTGAAACACCCTATATACACCCTTTCCCTAGTATTATTTTTTTTTGCAATAATACTCATTTAACTTGCACCTTATATACCGGGTGTGAACGATATTACTTAATTTTTTCTTTGCTTGTGTACACCCGGTATAATAATTTTGATTGACTACCTGCACCCTGGTAATTAATTCACAGTGTCATTTGCTTATGTGATATTATTTTGTAAATTTTTCAGCGCTATGATGGTAGTTTCATTTTGTTATTATATACCTGCGATCGTAATAGAATTATTTAGTTGAGACTCGCATCCTTGGAAAGACTGCAAAGTGTGATGTAGAAGTAAGAAAAATTATTTAAAAAAAAATCGTCATCTTAACCCCCCTTGTAAAATAGACAGCATTATTATTATTTTTTTTAATTGAATCTCAACTGAACAGTTCGTTAGTAAGTTTAAGTCAAGAAAAGTCAAGCAAATGACGTTTCGCGGTTTAGAATTGACAATGAATAAGTGTAACTATTTTTTAAACTATATAGGTTAAGGTAGTTTTTCATTATGAATTTTAGAGGCCTACTATCGTGATTTAAACCATTTATTGTTTTTTTCTTTGTCCAGTGCATAAAGCTTTAGACACTCGTCGTAATGTTTAACGATAGTTAACTACTATCGCAATTATTATACTTATTGTATTTTAGTCATTAAATTAGCGTTCTTCATTATAAGTGTTTTTATTATGCATTTTCGTTTGTTGTGTCGCAATTATGGTACAATTAAACCAAATGTCGTCGTCATTCATCTTCGGCGAACATTTTTCAAATATAATTATTTAGTATAAATGAAAATATTCTAAGAGTACAAACGATCAAGTGTGTATATAATATTATATCTTTTAAATAATAATGTTAATGGCAATACGTAGTTGTGGATGTAGTGGTCAAAAATATTTTTATTAAGTGTTTCTCTACTATTAAATTACGTGTCGAATTTTGGAATTAGAACTTAAAAAAAGAAAGAACTTAAACAAAGTATGTTGTACACTTCTATCGCTTACTTTTATATTATTTCCTTTTTTCGAATAAATACTTTACATTTACATCAATTGTTTCATTTTTATTGTTTAAGGCTCGTGGGGAAGCTTTTGATAAGCAAGGGATTATAGGGCCTCTAAGGTCCTCTGATTTTACACATAATCCAGTTAATATATAGTTATAACGGACGTTACGCACCGACAAAATTCTGCCTATAGATACTAAAATATAATTAAGTAGCTTTTCTTGACCTTCTGAATCTATTTGTGTTGTGACTTGTGATTAAAAAAGTAAATGGTAATTAAATCTTTCTATAATTATGTGTTTTTAAATTTCTGGAATTAAAATGCATCTTTTGGTGCAAAATATAAAATATCAAACATCCAGGGATATCTTACACAAGAGCTAAAATTTAAATTAATTTATAGGAGCTAAAAAATGCAATAATTTAATTTCTAAATAACTTACAAAGTAGAATTTAATTTAGATTTTTTTAACTAATTAAGATGTCAATAAATATCTCATAATATCTTTTCACTTTTTCTCTAGTCTGCTCAAGCATCATTTGTACAAGTACAAGCTCAATTTACTGAAGAATAATGAAGAAGGCTTCTTCAGACATTCGATCTTTTTTTAAGCGAAAATCGCCAACAAACAAAAACGTGGATTCAATACGAAAAAATGATTTGCCAGGTAAAGAAAAATATTGTTATAATAACGTAAATAAAATAAAAAAAAATAAAAGTAAATAAAAAAACCATATTTGTGGTTATGGCATATGGTGGGGATTTTCTGTGCCATGAACTGGACGGGCGAGCATTGGCCTTCGTTATATCGAAACATTTTTCAAAAGTAACGAATCTGTGATTACGACACAAAGAAATTTTCGTACTCACTTCCCGCTTGATAGACATGATCCGGTTCCAGATCGCAAAACAATACTGTTGTGGATTTCAAATTTTAGAGCTACAGGTTCAGCCTTAAAAAGAAATTCAACTGGTAGACCCAGAAGTAGTGTTCGGACACCTGAAAACATTGCAGTTGTAAGAGAAGCAGTTGAACGATCTCCTATAAGACGTTCAGCTGTTAAACATGCCTCTGCTTTGCGTTTGTCTGATCGTTCTGTGATAAGAATTTTGCACACCGATCATACAAAATGATGATCGTGCAAGAACTTAGTAAACGGGACTGGGAAAATCGCCGAAAATGTTCCAATGATATTCTTCAAAATGTCCCACGAAATGCGCTTTTAATAACGAGTGACGAGGCTCATTTCCATTTGTCTGGCTGTGTGAACAAGCAGAATTTTCGCTACTGGGCACCAGAAAATCCGCGGCAGCTCCATGAAAGGACACTTCACAGCCAACGTGTTACCGTTTGGTGTGCTGTTGGTTCTTTTGGTGTGTGGAGTCCTATTTTTTTTTGAAGGAGGGGTAACGGTTTCCGTATAACTGCTGATCGATATGTCGACATGCTACGTAATTTTTTGGAACCAAAACTTGAGGGAACTTGAACATCCGGATGTGTGATTTCAACAGGATGTGGCTACAGCTTATACGGCAAGAAGGACAATGGACCTGTTAAGGGAAATGTTTCCAGGACGCGTAATCTCGTTACGTGGAGACGTTGGGTGGCCTACGCGTTCACCCGATCTTACCCCATGCGACTTTTTCCTTTGGGGCTACCTGAAAGAAAAGGTTTTTCAACCCATCATCATCCCCGAACCATTGACGAATTGAAAGCAGTAATACGCCAAGAAATTACAGGAATATCGCCTCAAATTACTGCTCGAGTAAAGGAAACTTTTAGAAATTAGCTTCGAATGTGTGTCGAAAGAAATGGTCGCCACTTGGACTCTGTAATTTTCAAAACTTAATAAAAACAAAATGGCATACCATATATTTTTAGTTAATAAAAATAAAATATAAATAGCATTTACATTGGCGTTTTTATTAAAAATCAAAATGTGAGAGATCATTTTGCCGGACCCTGTATAATTCCGGCTGATATAAATACATCAAAATGGTCTATAAGAAAAGAAAAAAACCTGAAAAATAATGCTTTATTGTCAATACATTTTTTTTTAATTTGTAGACAAAGCCTAAGAAAAAATAAGAAAATACTGAACATACAAAAATTAAAAAAGAGTTCCTTGTAGCCCAACGAAATGAAGTGTAGTTTTCTGCGGTTATACATATTAAGCCAGCCGATGTCTATAAGCTTATAAGAGATCCGATTTCTGCCATATCCCAAAAAAAATATGAATATTAATTAGAGAAACTTGCGTTTAAGCCACTTATTAGTACCCACTCATGTGTAAGGAATAAACAAGGTGAAAATGCAACTACCCTAAAGGCATTTTGATCAAGCAACTTCGAAAAAGTAAGTTGTAGACTCCAGAAATCAGTAAGAATAACTCTGAGAGTGCAGGCATGCGTAAATCATGCGCTAGCTCTATCTCTCTTACAGAGGATCTAAAAAAGAATTTGTTAATCCTAATAAGGATAATGAGAAACTGTTATCAAATTATTGCATTGTCATCGGTCCTTACTATACGTGTGCAAAGTTTCAAGTTGATCAGACTTTTAGAAACTTTGAGTGCAAAGATTCCGTTACATACATACATACATACATACATAGATACAACCCGAGCTAAAAAGTTTACTCGATGCTAAAGAGGGGCATTAGTGGTCTCTCAAAACTATGCGATGCCCTAGTATTAACACATTTTAAAATTGTTTTAAAATTGTCTTTATATACTTAGATACCCTAGATATAAAGATTATCCAAAAAGCTCAAAACTCTTGTTTTAGACAGTGATATTTAGCATAAAGCGTCGACAAAGAATTTCTTATAAATAACCGGGATTGAGATGGCTGAAAGGCGTCCGGCTCCATTTGAACTCTTAACAATATTCGTCTGATTTTAAGTCATCGTATCAGAAAAATTCATTCATTTAATTTACTAACAAAACACAGATGGTGCTTATGCACATAATAATCCATCAAAAAATCAATGTCTGAGAGTAGTATACTCGAGGGCTGAAAGAAGTTCTTATGGTTATCAGATTATTCGATACAGTGACAGTTTATTTTCAAATAAATAATTATAAAGAGATGTAACCGTTTTCTTGGACAATTCATTTTTTTGCAAAGCAAACCGAAACGTTTCGACATCGATTTTTCTCATCATCGGGGCCAGCCATTTCTAGTTTAACATAAAAATGTTTGAATTGAAATTTTCCTCCCTGGCTTGCTGCAAATTAAGTTTTCGGAGGGCCTGTCCCAGATAGCACAAATCTATCCAATGAATATCACCTTTTGAATAAAGAAACTGTCCGATGGATATCCAGGTAGGGACAGCAAGTATTTACTGAATATTTAATGGATACTACGAATGACACACTCATGTAAATTCTTTTGGACACTATTTGTGGATTAGGTTGGAGTGAAAATGGCCGATTTTTTTATTTGTGAGATATGGCGATGCCTATATTTGAAAAAGTTGCCTTTTCAAACCGCTGATTCATGTCACGTGCATCAAAGCCACAGACTGCAGTTGATGCTTCAGTTACCAATTTGACGCAGCGTTCCACTGCTTGTGAATGGCATGGAAACTTAAAAATGTCAATTTCACTTGGAACTTCTGAGATCATTTCCATAAGGCTGCTATCGGAAATCGACCCTGTAAGGGGAGCCTCGGTAATTGTTATCGACTTCCAATCAATTAGGTCAATGTAGTCTGTGGCCTTGAAATTTAATAAGGGTACCTTAAACTCACGTATTTTTAGTCCTAATGGCTTGTGTTGTCTACATCTTAGCAGTCTTCTTAAACCTAATTCTCTTACTGCTTTTCTACTATCAGAGGGCATAGCTGTACAACATGTTTTCTGGGTGAGCGAAGTAGTCGTTTCTTTGAATGACAGGATCAATAATATTTCTAGTTTCTTCTGGTAAGAATCTGGATTTTTGAATAATTCCAAAAACATGTTTGCTGCCATGCCTACAGGAAGGTTTAGATTTTATTTCAAACCATGAAACAGCATACACTTTCATATTATATTGCTTTTTTTTTTTCAAATACCTTTGAGTTGTGCTGGCAAAATGCTTACAATTCGAAGATCTGATAAAGATGCAGGATTCCTAATTTTCGCTAATGGTTTGCCAATTGCCGTTTACCAAGAATTGGGAAAATATTGTTGTTCAATACAGCAATTACAAGACTATATGCAAAGACTATATGTAGAATATATGTGTCTAAGAAGGAGCTATATAACTTTAACATGGAAACAGGTATATTATCCGTAACTTGCGCATTTGTTCTTATTGAGTGTATAGCTTTATGGATAGCTTCTGTAGTGAAAAGAGTAAAATTAAAAGATAAGTTTTCGTTCCATGTATTATTTTTGTAAAAGTAGATTTTTTCATATATATATATTGCTTTCATCTCTTGACCACTACCAACTTAGTTTTTCCTTAAAGCACCCTACTTAATTCTAAGCAGATATATGTATGTATGAGATTATAGGACTTGTTGAATTGTCTCAATTTTTCTTTTGCGGTTTGGTTTGATAAATAATTATCAAATGTAATGACGTATCCATATACGAAGGTCCCCTGGAACAAACAACATCTTTTAATAAATATCATTAGTCATGCCGAAAATGGTATATCCACTGGATATCCGTACAGGTTACCGGATACTCTGTAATGTACTTGGACATTTCATGGATATGCACTGGAAGGTCTGTGCTATCTGGAGTAATAATAAAACACAAATTTGAGTATTTTTCAATTAAAAAAAAAAAAGGTCAAGTTCGTACGTGGCCCAGCTGATCCACATCTTTATTTAAAATAAAATATGCCTGAAATTTGACGTTAATTAACGAGCAAACAACATGACCATACATTCAAATTATTTAGCGCAATTAAAGCGATTGTCCCCTACAAATAATAAATCTTGGAATTTTGGTTTTACGTCAAATAACATCAAAATCATGTCGTTTTTTCAGTAGAATTCGACCAGGAAACCCATTTTAAATCTGGTAATGACATAGAAGCAATAAAAAAAAACCACCTCGCATCGTCCGCAGGCTTAGTTGATATTCTTCGCGGGTATGAATGAGCAATTTTGCGGGTATTACCTAATGTTTTACATACATAGAAATTACCTTTTCTTACATATTATGTAGGGGTCAGGCGGCTTATTGTGGCCATTTTTGGCGGAAAGTGTGACGGTCATCCGGGACATCCTTGAACTTCGAGGGACCTTTTAGGCGACAGGACGATCATCGCATATTTTATTGTTTATATACTTACATTTTGGCTAATAGTTATGGCATTTTTTTAGTTATTAAATTTATGCCCCCAGTTGGTCCCATCAATTAGCTCAAAAAAAGTCTTGATATTTTTAACTTTCCCGATTCTATATACACATATATAGGGGGGATATTTACCTTGATTATTTGAAATTGGGCCAAGAAACGGGCCAAAGCGGGGTTTCAGATGCAGCACACATTCCAAAATAACAGTTGAAAACGTCGAGTTTTAAGGTGGAATTTTTGGTTACAATTTTAACATGAGTGCAGTGTGTCTGGCACGGAAGAGGAGACTTTACTCACAAAGTACCATGGCGGATAGAATTATGGAGTTTTCTAGAAGAGTTGGTATTGTATATCATTTTGCTTTCTTAGTGGCACAATATGTTCACGTGTGACATTATAATAATTATTTGCATTAGTAATAAAAAGGAAAGGATTATTAAGTACACACAAAACGACCAAAACATTATTTATACATATAAGTGCAAAAAGAAGCTGGAAAGCAATAAAAATATTCTTACTTTAATAGGTATATACATTACGTAAATTACACAATAATTAAAGTGATAAGTAAGGGGTTCTCTTGCCCTACAAGAAAATTTAGCACCAAACCATAAAATTCGGCAACACTAATTTTACCTAATTAATTGATTGAAGATTTTGATTTAAAAGAAAGTAGTTTGTACAAACGATAGACATTATATGAAAAACTGCGTTCATACATAGACGTTTTATGCCAAAGAGGCACTATTAACCCTCCATATCTAAGACTTAGACTGTGTACAATGTATATCCCTCCCAAAGAATACATTCTATATTATTATCGTTAAATATAAATTTATTCAACGATTTTTTAGTCAAAGTATATTAATTAAATTGTAGAATGTACGTATATCATATACGATTCTGTTTACAAAATTTTGACATTTAAAAAAATTGATATGGGATTTACATATCTAGTTTTTAAACTCGACTATTAGACCTTAAATATTTGGTGAAATTCATCTGAAAAATCACCGTTTTTCGTCCATATTATTCAATCTAATAAGTGCTGTTTTTATACTAAATATTTATTTATAAAATTATAACAAATTTAAATAAAGAGTGTTATTAAATTAAATATTGAATATAGTTATATTTTCTGCAAAAACATTGTTTTTTATCAACAAAACTCTTACCCCCCCACCCACCCCAAACATTTACCCGGTAAGTAATTCTTTTGAAAAATCACCGTTTTTTGTCCATAATATCCGATCTAAGAGCACTGTTTTTGTATAAAATATGTATTAATATATAAATATATAGTTATATCAAATTTTAATAAATAAATTGTGTTATTAGATTAGATATTAACGACTTAATTAACCAGCTATTATTCGTGCGTATTATTTTGGAAAACAATGATTTTTCAAAAGAATTCCTTACTGGTAAGCTGTGTGGGGCGGGTGGGGGGAGCAAGGGTAGGATTAATGCAAAAACGTTTTTTTACTGATTGTTGCTTATTCAAAATAAATGATTAAAATGGTTGAATAAAAACAGCAAATATTGAGTATTTGGTACCTTGGCTTGTGGAACAAGAAACGACAGAATATTTCAAACGTTTTATCAAAAAATTTACAAACAATGTTAGAACCATGACGGAATGTTCCCAGAATGATCAGAGACTGATTATATTATACATTTAGCATATTTGATTGTCATTTTTGAAATCTTATCAATATATAACAGATATATTGATGACTAAATTGGACATAAGATTTCTTGGAATATATGTGCGACAAAATCAATATATAGATTATATGCAACCATTTATTGGAATAATTTATTGTATTTAGGTTATATCACAGATTTTCGATATTGGTGACTCCTACTTGCTGCTACTTCACATTTAAAATAACGAAATTATTTATTTTTTAAATGAAAGCTTTAAATCTGCAATTTTACGTACATGTTCGATTATGCATGTTAATTGCGACAAACTTAAAATTTGAAATTGATCCCTCTATTTATATTTTTGCCGATTTTAATATATGATAGCGTTTTTATCTTTTGGTTAGGTGTGAATTAAAACACTCGATGCACACAAGCTTAATGGATCAATGCATAGTTTTCCAAAACATTACCATTGTTTATAATAAGAGCTCAGAGATTAATAGATTGAACCTCAGCTCCTAGGTATATAAAAAATCCTCAAGTAAATTATTTTATTTAAAACTTATTGAACTTAAATTAAATTAAGTATATCGAACGGTATCGTTACAGATTTAATATTTCTTTTAAATACGTGAATAAGTCTATTTTCTTCTTCTTTTCAATTGTTGAGCGTGTGAGATAAAAATTTCTAAATTGATTTTTGCTATAAGTGACGTAATACCCAATATAATAAGTAACTAATTATCGTAAAATAAAAATCATATTCACCATAATATTAACAAGAGTTCAAATCGCAGAGTTTTTGAACACAGTTTGAGTTTCCAAATTATTGGTGTTATTAAAGCTCCAAATATTTCACCACCAAACCTGAAGTTGTAATATTTTCTTAATAACAATAATTGATAGTTCGAGGACCCAAAAAATATTATAATCTCAATAAATTTAAAATGTAATAACTGTACCAAACAAGCGACAATAACCAACCACAAGATGCGAACAATATTAATTTAAAAATTAATGAAAGCAACGGTACTACACACCGCTTCGCAATTTGAAATTGCCCGACTAATCTACACCTCAACTTAAACTATAAGTGCTATAGTAATTTACAGTTTGTTATCAACAAGCAACTATTTAGTTCCCTCCTCGATATTGTATTATTAGAGAGAAGGATAAATGAAACCATTAAAGTGCGGTTTAGTACCCCATCGTCGCCCCGGTGGCGACACCACTCGACAAAATAAATATCTATGAAAATTTATTAAAAAAAAAAAAAAACTCTTGGTTTATTCTTGCTAATCACTCGAGTGTTTCAAGTACATTTGTTTAAAAAATTATTCGGTTTTTGTGTACCTTTCTGGTTTGTATTCGTATATAGTTTGATTGATATTGAGCCGCGGACCATTGACATAAATTAGAGGATAATCGAGACCGCGCCTCTAGAATTTCAAATTTTTCGTAACAGTGCCCATTATTTGTTGATAATGAATAGTGATGATGAAAGAATGATGATGATAATACGTGTTGATCAGTGGAAAAAATCATTTTTGTCATCATCAGTTGGTGGTCGGACTTTTTAGGATCAACGTGTTGGTGAATTTTTGTATATAGTAAAATATCAGGTAAGGTGCGGGGTTAAGCATACTGCCCCCCTGATATGTACTAGCATATTTTAAGAAATTTATATTTTTAAGGAGTGTGTTAGCTTTTCTCTAAATGGTAAATTTGACAAGTGAAAATTATTTAATTTTCGGCATATTGTTTAAAAAGTCATTCCCTGAATTATGTACTCAATATATATAAGAAGCATTCATTGTTCTTGTTTCATATTTCACATATTTTAGAAGTGCGCTTATTAATAAAAGAAACGCAATAAAAAATAATATTTTAATTAATTTTCAACAGTGTATTTACCAGCCAAAAATAAGAAGTTTTTCTCTCGAACTCGTTTCGTTTTCTAGATACAGAGTGTAAAAGTTATTTTTTTTTTGTTATGAAAATCTGCTTTTGTATGTATCTGTTACTTAGGCAAAGTTAAATTTCGAAAAGAAATTAGATGAATGTCAATAATCGATGCGAATGTATTATTTGTTTTAATAGGGCCAGCCAGGCACAGATTTTAATTTTTTTCCTGGAAACAAAGCTCGATACGAGTAAGGGTCAAGAGGCAAGAAAGTTACATTATTGACCGCTTAATATAAAAAAATAAAACAAATTGTCAAAAAAGCGGTGGCGTACCATAATTTTACCTATAAGTATCGAGTAGGAGGCCCCCTGAAACGCCACTGGAATTAATAAATCTATTTTATTCCCACCAAAGGAGGGCCTTTAAGTAAAGTAAAGTAAAGTAAAGTTTATTCATGCTTATGAAAAAAAAATTTCTTACAATCGTCACAAGTAGATAAATACATATTAAAAAATTAATTGACTTAAAAATTATTAAAGTTTTTCATTGCAAATTAAAATCCTTATCTAAAATATTAAAAAAATAACACCCAAGATACAATTTCACAAATACTAAATAAAATAATCACAATTTACAAACACTGTAAATGTTTGTCTCTTGGTTTAATGATCATTTAAAGTAAATGCGCGAAACCTTGCATTTCTTAAACTCCTTGTATAGCAATAATAAATGTCTAGAACTTGCAGAACAGGTCAAAATCTTTAGAAGAAGGTATAGGGAAGAAATTATATCTGCAAAAAGGGTGGCAAACTCTCAATATATACTACAGGCTGATAATAGAATGAAAGCTGCTCGGCAGATTGTAAATGGCCAAAGAAAGAAGGTGAATAGTGAGCAGCCCGTGGGCCTTACTGCGTCCGAGTTCAATACATTTTTTTCAGGTATAGCTGAGGAAACTCTCAAGAAGATTCCACTGGCCACGGTCCCTGCTGAATCATTTATGGATCAGGCCTGCCTGTCGGGTATCCCTGTGGGAGGGTTTTCTTTTAGTGAAGTGACGTATATACAAGTTAGAGATGCTATAAGTAATTTAAAAAATAAATATTCTAGAGAACATTATATGTATATGGAATGAATGTCCCTCTTCTAAAACAATAAAAAGAGCATTTAATATATCCTTTAACAAAGCTTTTAAATTTATGTATAAGGGAAGGCCTCTACCCAAGTGGCTTTAAAATTCAAAAGATCATACCAACATTTAAAAAAGGAGATGACTTGAATAATTACCGTCCAGTACCTTTGATTCCAATATTATCGAAGGTTTTTGAGCTACTTTTAAAAAATCAACTTTATATCTATTTGAACAAAATTAAATCCTCAAAAACTTTCAGTATGGGTTTAGGAAAAAGCAATCGACTGTTAAGGCTATACTGGATCTTCTGATATATGTGGTTGAGGGCTTTGAAATGGGATCCCATGTTGGGGCAATTTTCTGTGACCTTTCAAAGGCCTTCGACTGCATATCCCATAGGATCTTTCTGAGCAAGCTTAAACTTTATGGTCTGATCCCGCCCAGTTTATCACTTCTTGAAACTTATCTTGTTGGACGTGTACAGAAAACCTGTTCGGGTGGAGCTTTATCAGAAGAATGCAAAATAACTCATGGGGTGTCACAGGGTTCTATTTTGGGGCCACTCCTCTTTATTATTTATGTCAATGATATCGACAAGTCAATTGAGTCTAGGCTGCTGCTGTTTGCTGACGACACTACAGCTCTTTGCAGGAGTACTAGTTTGCAAGAACTGGAGCTGATGCTGGTGGAGGTGAAGTCAGATTTGGGCAAGTGGTTCAGTGCAAATAGACTTAGCCTATATGTCAACAAAACGGAGGAAGTCCTATTCTGTTTGAGAAATTCAGAGGGTACCAATGTTAAGAGTTCGGAGGAGGTGAGATTCTTGGGTGTTCACTTAGATCCTACTATGATATTTGATAAGCATGTGGAGTTCATTGCAAATAAATTGGCAAAACAAATATTTCTTTTAAAACGCTTAAAAGGCACAGTAAATAAGGATGTTTTCTTAATGGTTTACCATGCGCTAATACAGCCCACCTGCAGTTATGGTCTCTTGGCTTGGGGTCATGCACCTCAAGCTAGGAGAATCTTTAAACTGCAGAGAAATGCTCTGAGGGTTGTCGAGGGTCTGCGTTTCAGGGCCGATGTGAGAGACTCTTTCAAAAAACTTAAAATTCTTACACTTCCATCACGGTATATCTTTGAATGTCTAATATATACAAAAAATAATTTAGATAAAAATATACCCAGAGATCAGAAATTCATACTCACAGCACTCGACAAGTAGATTTCCTGGAAATGCACTTTCTAAGACTCAATAAATCTCGTATCTCAACTACTTATTATGCCCCAAGCTTTTTTAATAAACTTCCTAATAATATTAAAGCTCTAAATGAAAAACTCTTTGCTGCCTCAGTAAAAAAATTACTTGCTGATAGAGCCTTCTATAGCTCTGATGAGTATCTACAAGCTACGACATTTTATGACGACATATAAGCCTACCAAATTTTATTTAAATCGGCTAAAAGAATTTTGAATAATAGATAAAAATCCGATTTTATAAAAAAACTTTTACACTTTGTATCTAGAAAACGAAGCAAGTTAGGACATACGTTTATATGAAAAAAGTTCTTATTTTTGGCTGGTAAATACGCCCTTGAAATCTTTGCACTCAATTTTAAATCACCCTGTATATAAGCCCTGAGGATCGTTAAATCTAAGTCGAAATATAAGCCAAAAAAGGGATTTCCTTGAATCAACTGGTTCTAATAATATTTCAGAGTAATTACATTAAAAAGTTTTAAATTTTAACCAATAGAACCCAAGATAGGTACTTAATTGTCAAGGAGAGACAAAGTCTTTTGTTTCATATAAGCACTTCTGGAATAAGAATTCCATTATCATGACTTGTGGTTCATGGATTTTAGTCATTTCTTCAAAAATAAGTAAAAAACTCTTCAGAGTAGTCCATAAATAAATAATTTTAATCACTGCAATACAAGATATTCACTTGTCAACTAGAGACAAGGTTTCTTACTTCTTATAGGCACCCAAGGAATAAAAATCTCAATATCATGACTTTCCGTTGATAGGTTTCAGTAATTTCTTCAAATATGACTAAAAAGGTCTTCAGAATAGTTAAAAAATCAGTAACTTTTAAATTTTGACGACTAGAACCCAAGATATTCACTTGATATGATAATTTTGGAATCCCTTTTTGGACTGATTAAAATCATTGTTTTTTAGTGAAAGTTGTTACATAAAGTCATAAAAATATAGATAGATAAGGCCCTTTTTTTCAATTACTTCTCCCGCCACACCGAATCCCGATAAGATATTCTCAAGTGATTTTCCTATTCTCTCGAAATTTGTCATTATTCATATCTCACCATAGCTTGACAACAGTTTAAAACAACAACAAAAAAAATGTTAAGTGACGATGGTGAAAAGCAGCCACTTTTAATTATAAACAATCGTCTCTCGATCTCTTCCGATAGCGAACCAGAGGAACCTTTTAAAGTGCGATCATCATTATGACGGTGCATTTCGAAAATCTATTTTAACATTATCGACGATTTTTAGATCAAGAGGCATCACAGGATGTCAAAGAAACAATGGCTAGTGCTACTGTGTTTATACGTCATGTATTTGTTAGCTGGGGCGGCCATTTTCTTTTATGTGGAGGCCAAGGAGGAACATAGGATCGCGGTAGCGGAGCAGGAAGAACGAAAAAAATTAGAAAGTAAGTATTCATTCATTCATTCATTCAATTACTATAATAAGGTACATTAGAAGGGCATTTACAGGGCATTCAAAACATAAGCTATAAAATATATACATAATCCTTATCACAATGGATTATATTTACGAAAACTGAATATGAACTTAATCAACATTTTTCAAGGAACACTTTCAGTTATTAAACTCACCAATGCAAGGCATCCTGAAGAGGTCAATATCTATAGGAACAGAATTCGGTAATTTAGGAGGATCTTGAAATGAATCAGTTTAGGCCCAGATTAGTGCGTTTATAGGGTTGATTAAAAGTTTGAACATATCTCGTTTGCTTTGTTGGAACAGTAAGTGAAGAGATCTATCGTCATAAAGAAAACCCTTTAGAGGTTTAATATTAAACTTAAAGGTACCTGTTCAATTCTATGAATATGACAAGTATAAGCGGGATTCTATATAGAGGTACAGTATTTAATAATAGGCCTTATTAAGAAACAATTTATTTGTCTTACAAAATCTACAGTACAACGCTTTACAAATCCTAACATCCTTGGATATCATTTTATCAGTGTTATCTCCAAAAGATAGTCCCTCTAAGAGGTGCCTTCTAGTAATAGAGGGCATTTCACTGAGGAATTATTGATTTTATACAGGAATATCAAATTGTTTTTCTTCTTTGAGAAAGTGGCACTTAAATGTTTGCAATTTCATGGTATTACATTGACACCACAGCTCCAGTCTTTCTAAATCAACCTGCAGTCGGTAGCATTCATAAAGAGGTGACACAGGCATAAAGCACTTAAAAATCTTGAGTAAAGAAAACACTTAGAAATGTCGTTGATAAAGACATTAAACAAAAGAGAATCCCTGAGGATGCAGTGATTTCTTCTAGATTTGAAATTGTATACCATTACTATTCGAGTGCAATCTTTAAGGTAATTCTGAATCCACATCAACATACTACTGCCAATATCAGCAGTTTCCAATTTCTGAATTAAAATAGTATGATTGGCCATGTCGAAGGCCTTAGAGAAGTCGGTATACAGTGTGATTGACGACCGATGGTATGTTAGCCGTATATGGAAAAAACCGATAATGCTCCATCGGTCTAAAATATTTTCAGCACTGCAGCATTGCTGCTTATATAGACAAATGAATAAAAATTCTTCATTTACTAAAATGGAGAAAAGTCTATTTTTTATATTCACCCCCTTATATTAAATTTTTTATTCTAATAGACAGCTAAAATACTTTCAATTTTATTTTGTAAATTACTTAGACAACTATGAAAATGTAGTTTTAGTTATAGTATTACCATTATGTTTTATAATAAACTTAATTTAAAAAAAATAGAAACAATATCATTAACTACTCAAATAAAGTTTTGATGAGCCTATTATTTTCAATGGACAATGTGCTGAAATCATAGCAAGAACAGGTAGAAACTTTAACATATTGTATCTAGATTTACAACCAATGGATATAAAAAGCTTATTTATACTACAAAATACTTCGTTAGTTATACGTAAAAATAACAAAAAAAAGTATTATTATAGGAAATTTTATAAATGACTCGCTAATTTCGCTTTCATTTAGCTGTTCAAAACAGTTGTGTACACCCTTTTCTTTATATTACCCCCACAAATAAAAATCAAGGGGTGTCAGATCTGGCGATCTCGCCGGCCAATCTCATGGTCCCATAGGCCTAAACCATCTATCATCAAACATGTCGCACAGTTCTCTTGTTACACTATCTCGACAGTACAAGTACGATCATCTTGCGATGGCAGATTTTTCAAAAAATTACTTATAACACTTCTTAAAATTTCTAAAAAATTGGCCCGGATGTTTAGTCTTTATCAATATGGATCAAAATGTTTTTACAGAATTCCACCCTTCTGTGATAGTCTTGTGGTTAAAGCCTGAACTTTGGCGAACTTGTACGGATGCATTTTATGATTGGCTAATATTTTTTTAGTTGAATAATGAGACAAACCTAAATCATCCTTAGCACTTCTAATTAAAGCTCGTGGATACGCAATAAAATATGTTAATACATTCATAATCGGGTTTTCATTTAGAGTCATAATTAACAAAATTATTCTGACACCTTGACAAATTTTCAGAAAAATGTTACGTTCCGTTTTCCATATATGGCTAATGTGCCATTGGGCGTCAATCACTCTGTGTACTGCATACACCTTACCCAAACAATCCAAAACCTCAGACAGATAATCAACGATAATTAAGAGCAGTAGATTTTCATCTGAGTAGCCCATATTGTTCCTTCAAGACAATAAAATCGATAAAGATAAAGTCCAGTGCAACGATATATTAGAATGGTCACCCGTCAAAACACCAGCATTTTACTTCTCAAACAATGTAAATAGAAGGTGGATGACATTGTTTGGCAGGTGGAATGCTGGTGTTTTGACGGGTGGACCATTCTAATATATCGTTGCACTGGACTTTACAGTGACAATTTTTTTAGATAACTTAGGAATGGTGGCTAAGTTTAGGTAATATACTGGCCTATGGCTCGTAATATCGGATATTGGAGTTAAACAGCTGACCTTCCAAGATTTAGAAAATATTACAGTTGAAAATAATTTATTGAAAACAACGTGTACAGGTCGAGAGAATATAAAACTGCAACATTATAACAAACCTGGAGGTACTACATCAGGACGAGGGTATACAGGGTGGCCATTTGAAAACGAAGCAGAGCCTATTTTGGGTCCCTCAGAACATTTGCGAAAAAATCCTCGGACCTGTCAATTTTTGATTCAAGGGGGAACCATTTTTTTGGTAGTTTCGCCCCCCTGAGGGCAAAGCCTTAGCGGGGGTGACAAGGGCCCCCAAAATTTTAAATAGAACGGGGGGTCGAGTGATACCTTATTTGGAAGGTATTTTTATGTGGATTATAACCCTAAAGTTTTAAATCGTTACTATTTGCCTAGTCGATACAGGGGCTAATAAAAGTTACAAAAAAATGTTAAAAAGTATAATTTTAAATAAAGGGCTTAAAGATAAAATCAATCAAGTAAATGTTCAAAATGTTGGCCTTCGACTTCCATACAATAATATAGGTTTTGTTCAAACCTTTCCCGTACATTTTGCAAAATTTCTGGGGTGATTTGACGACATTCATCAATTATTCTTTGTCGCAAATGGTCTAGCGATGTTGGCTGACTAGCATAAATTTTAGTTTTTAAATGGCCCCATAAAAAAAAATCTAACGGGCTTAAGTCCGGGGAACGAAGAGGCTATTCAATGGCTCATCTTCTTCCAATCCATTGTCCTGAAAACGTTTGGTCCAACTATTGACGAACCCTTGCAGCATAGTGGGGTGGCGCCCCATCTTGCTGAAATACTAGACGATTTTCCAAGTACTCGTTGTTATTTTCTAGTATCTCCACTAATGCTGGATGAATTGTATTTTTTAATAACTCCAGGTACATCTCTCCTGTTAAATTGCCAGGTAAAAAAAGGGGCCTACGATATGTTTACCAAAAATGCCAGCCCAAACATTTAATTTTTTCAGGATGTTATGTATGCACTTCACGAAATATTCTGGGATTTGAATCAGCCCAATAGCGACAGTTGTGACAATTCACAGTACCGTTTAGGAAAAAGGAGCATTCTTCAGAAAAACATACATTAAATAGAAAGTGTGGATCGTTAGCGGCTTGTTCAGATATAGTTTCACAAAATTGTACTCGCCTATCAAAATCGTCATCGTTTAGTTCTTGTACGAGATGCATTTTGTACGGATGAAACTTGTTTTTTTTGCTGCTTTTCTTAATACCAGACACGGTTGATAACTTCTTTGTGCTCAGTGTAGGATCTTGCACAATATGGCCTAAAATAGCTACTTCTGAGCTTCATTCACCACTGGATTATCCATTTCGTACTTTTTATTAGCCACAGACCCAGTTTCCCTTAATTTTTGAACTAATTCCAAAATGTACTTGCGATGGACCTGTCGATTAGGGTCTTAAAGAGCTGGGCAGTTCTATTAGCATTTTCATTGTTCGCAAAGAAAAGAGAAATTATTTCAACTCTTTCAGCAAGTGAATAAACCATTATCACACTCAATGTTGTAACTAACTAACTTTAAAGGGCTATTTGTTTGACACACTATGATCTGACAGCAGTAATTGACAACCACTATTAAACTTCAAAATGTTGCTATAATAACAGTCTCAACAATAACCAAGAGTTCCCTTGCAGAATTGGCCTAGATACCTACGGGTATTAAAAAAAAAAAAACAGAAAGTACGGTTTACAATGTAGGAAAACAAATTTTTTTATATTTATTTAAGTGCTAAAATGTTTTTGTAACTTTTATTAGCCCCTGTATCGAATAGGCAAATAGTAACGATTTAAAACTTTAGGGTTATAATCCCGACCCCCTGTTCCATTTAAAATTTTGGGGCTTTGCCCTCAGGGGGGCGAAACTACCAAAAAAATGGTTCCCCCTTGAATCA
This sequence comes from Anthonomus grandis grandis, assembly GCF_022605725.1. Taxonomy (NCBI): domain Eukaryota; kingdom Metazoa; phylum Arthropoda; class Insecta; order Coleoptera; family Curculionidae; genus Anthonomus; species Anthonomus grandis. Next base: position 36,637,689 of record NC_065551.1, on the reverse strand, counting down.
AAAAGTGACGGGTCCGAGGAATTTTTCGCAAATGTTCTGAGGGACCCAAAATAGGCTCTGTTTCGTTTTCAAATGGCCACCCTGTATATGTATACCCTATTAGTATCTGCAATAAGGTAGTATTAGCAAAAGTAGTAAACTATCATGATAAACTAACTACTATTTTTCTAAGTCGTGACATACTAGAAAAGTGAAATATTTCAAAACAAGCATATCAAAAGTGTCATGGCATTTTACAAAATATGGTATTTCCCAAAAAAAAAACCGTTGAACGAAGCCACTGTTATAGGTATTTTAAAATTTAAAAGCATGTCTGTTATCACCATCAGGCATTTTTTGTTTATTTGCGCACTTAATTATTTACATATTTGCGTAAAAACTTCCTCGTATGACAATTACAATGGAAATGTTTACTCCCTCAAGAAGATAAAACATTTCTAAACAAATGTGCGGCTATTCAATTAGTCAATTAAACGAACTCTAGATTCAATTTACGTTCGATCGTCAACGGTAACCGCATTTATGAATTGTTTCGAGGTAGTCCTTAAAATCCGTATATATAAAATTTGAATGGAATTTAAAAAACTATAGTGGGCTAGTAGATCAACTTTATACAATTTGTCCTAATGAAAAAAAAAACCTTTAAATGATTTATTAATTTCTATCTAATATAACCATATTAAGACATCAGTACCAGACGTTTAACAACATAATAAATTTCTAAACATCTCACTAAATAACGCTTATAGCCATGTGTAAAATTCTTGTAAACCATTTAAGGACATTCCATAAACGACATTGAGGATCAAACGTTTCAAGATTCGTAATCTAGTTCACCGTGTACCATTAGAAGAGGTTCTTTTTACACTTTAGATGTTGTTCGTCTTGCTTATACCTCTTTTATCCATGGCTGTTATATAATTTGTTCATAAAATAATACATTTACTTTATTTATAAACATCTTTTGTAAGTAGTAAAGAAATAATCCATAGTCGCAGTGGAGTCGTAGATTAAGGTAAAATGAAAATCCTTCAGTCTTCCTCCACTTATTTATTAAACATCTTTCAGTTTTTATAATTCCCGACATGTTTCGGACACAACGGCGTTCATCAGGGGATAAAAAGATTTGAGTCTATGAAAAAAAAACCTTTATTAATTATTATTTATTTACATTCTATTAAGAAGTAGAGGGAGACTGTATGTATAGGATTTGCATTTTACCTTAATCTTTTATAAGTGTTAGGACTAAAAAAAAAATAAAAATATATTATGATTTTTTTTTAATTTTAAAGATAAAAACTAAACAAAAAAATTAAATTGGCAACTACAGGGATCGAACTTATGTAGTAGGGTTCATAGTCCAAAGTCTTACCACTGGGGCTAAAAAGGCGTTCGTCGCCAACAAATACGAGGGCGGGTCAATAAGTCCGTGACTTTTTGAATTTCCCGCCCTTTAATGGAAATGGCAACTCTGCTCCTGTCAACAGAGAACTGTCAGTTGACGCCTGTCAAAATTTAAACAAGCTGCGTCATTTAGTTTGTGTTTGACAGCTGTTGATAGCAGATTACCACTCGTTTTGACAAGTAAATGGAAAAAAGTGAATTTCGTGTGCTCATTAAGCATTATTTTTCACGGAAAAAAACCATCACTCAAACCAAGGCTAAGCTTGATAAATATTATGGGGACTCTGCACCATCCATTTCCATGGTAAAGAAGTGGTTTACTGAATTTCGATGTGGCTGTACAAGCACGGAAGATGCCGAACATTCTGGACGTCCAGTCGAGGTCTCTACATCAAAAACAATCGAAAAAATTCACGATATGGTTTTAGCCGATCGAAGATTGAAAGTGAGAGAGATTGTGGAAGCCATAGGCATCTCACACATTTTAATTTTGAATGGTCATTTGGGTATGAGATAGCTTTCCGCAAGATGGGTGCCGCGTTTGCTCACAATCGACCACAAACGCAACCTTGTGACAATTTCCCAGGAGTGTTTGGCGTTATTCCACCGCAATATGGACGAATTTTTGCGTCGTTTCGTCACCGTGGACGAAACGTGGATCCACCACAACACGCCGGAGACCCAAACAGCAGTCAAAACAGTGGATTTCTCGGGGTGAATCGGCGCCCAAGAAGGCAAAGGTGGGTTTGTCAGCCAATAAAGTCATGGCGACCGTTTTTTGAGATGCACGCGGTATAATCCACATTGACTATCTTCAATAGGGGAAAACAATCAATGGAGAATATTATACCAACTTATTGGATAGATTCAATGAGGAGCTGAAAGAAAAAAGACCACATTTGGCCAAAACAAAAGTTCTTTTCCACCAGGACAATGCAAGGGTCCACACATGTGCAGTTTCCATGGCAAAAATCCATGAATTAGGTTATGAATTAATTCCTCATCCGCCCTATTCTCCAGATTTAGCCCCCAGTGACTATTTCCTATTCCCAAACTTAAAGAAATGGCTCGGCGGAAAGAGATTTGACTCCAACGACGAAATCATCTCTCAAACGAATGCCTATTTTGATGACCTCGACAAATCATATTTTTCCGAAGGGATAAAAAAATTGGAGAAACGTTGAACTAAGTGTATGGAACTCAAAGGAGACTATGTTGGAAAATAAAATAACTTTTTATATAAAAACCTGTCTTTTATCCAAAAAGTCACGGACTTATTGACCCGCCCTCGTATTAAACTTAATAAAACCAAAGGTAGGTCATAGGGGAAAGGTCTCTATATTGGACCACCTAACAAAATACCTCTATAAAATGAAATTTTGTAAACCAAATTGTAACAAAAAAATTGTACATAACTTTAGGCCTGTTATAAATGTATAGAGCTTCCAAAACAGGCTAAAACCTGTTCCTGTGGTTAGCAAAAAAAAAACAAATCAAAATAGAGTCATTGGTCCAATTTAGGATACTGGTTTCCTATTTTGAACCGCAAGTTCCCTAAATTGGACCATGTCTATGTTTTTTTTAATTTTAAATGAAAAAACGTTTATTAAACTATTCAAATACAGTACAAAACTAAATGTAATTCTGAGATTAATTTACTAATATATATATATAGGTCTAAAATATTGAGTATATAAATGAAAAAAATCAGTCACTGTCAGACTCGCAGTTTATACATTCATAGAACTCAGTATTGCGACCAGTGGTGCACTTTAATTGTGCCCACTTCTTACACAAAACACAGCGTATCCACTCTTCCCCTGGACCAGATTGCAAAAATGGAGAAAGGCAAACGAGGCAAAGGCACTCTTCGTCTTCCAATTCCGATTCACTTGATGACTTTTGCGGTAAACGGCGTTTTCCCTTATCAGATTTAGATGTCCCTTGAAGGTCGCATTTGAAGAAGAAAATACCTTTTTAACGGTTTGAGAAGGTGCCACTTTCTTATGTTGTTTTTCTTCAAGGGCATCCTTGTAAGGGCTACTAGTTATTATTGTCATAGAATTGGAAGCTGCTGTGCGCGATTTTCGCTTTAAAATTGGTAGAGGAGATATTTTAGAAATGGATTTCCTTTTTTGGGGCGATATCTGAGGATATGGAGGCATGTTGGGATAGGCTGTTGATGTTAGTAGAAGTACTCTGGGACATTTCGTTTACAGAAGAGGTAATGTTGTCTTTTGGCGCATTTGTAGGCTAGATGTTCACATTGAAAAGGCAAACAAAATCACTGTCATCAAACATATTTTGATCTAAAGGGCATATGCCGCATTTCGCAAATCCGCTTATAGCATTTCCCACTGATGCAGCTTTTGCAGATGCTTCTCCCAGTAATCTTGATACCTGAAATTGCGTAATATTTTGGCGCACGAAGCCATTTATCTGCTGCTTGATTGTAATATAAACTAAAGGGCTTAAAGAATGAGACGTCACAGGGTTGCAACCTGTGCGGAGTGTGTGCTGGTAGTGACAACATGATGATTCCATTATCCCTTGCTAAAGTTATGGCTTCTAAATTTTTTGTATGGGTCGTATGTCCATCCATTATAAAAAGTATTTTGTTATTTTTAGATGGCTTCGCAAATATAATGAAATGCCTCAGCAATTTTGCGAATAATTCACTCGTCATCCTGCTGTTTCTGGAGGTGCGCCTTCGTTGAGTTCATCTTTGAATCTTAGTCGCTTGAATATAAGCATCGGTGGGACTTACATACCAGCAGCATTAATGCAGCAAACACATGCATCGTGTTTACTCCATGTTCTCCGCTTGTAAGAGATCCTATTTGATGCTTACCCTTCTGTCCAATTATTTTTTGCGGTCTCTGGACTGTAGAAAGGCCGGTCTCATCGACATTATATATCTCCGACGGACTTATGTTTATCGTAAAGAGCAGTGAGGCAATTAAAAAAAGCTTCAACTTTTTCCTTGCTGAACCCTACGGCCCTCGCCGCTGAAGTTGCCTCCGGCTGGCGAAGCGATAGCTCTTTGTGTCTAGACATAAAACAATAATACCACTTTTTGCCCGCTCGTCCATTTTTAAACGTGTGCGGAATTCCATTCGCTTCGGCGACATCGTATGCGAGTTTCCTTAAATCACTACGAGTGATTCTAAACAGACTTCTCTCAAGCTCTAGAACATGCTTTACTACTTAGAACATTGAAAGGCCTGAAAATTTTGCAAAATGTTAAAAATGTGTGTCTTAAAACATGATTTATAAAGAAATCTATAATATTATATTAATAAAATATTTAATTTCCATAAAAATGCTTTGACAAAAATGCTGCCTTTCATTAGGACCTTCCTCTAATGAAGTTCATTAAAAAAAACACATAAATAGCTCATAAATGGTAATATTACTTATACTCAAACTCTTTAATTATTAATTAATAAAAAATTATCAGGTAAATATTTGTTGACGACGTCACTGGTAAAGAGTGCTTGTATCTGTGACATCAACAATGCGATCGAGCGGCGTTGCGATGCCATTACCGTTTTCTCGTTTCTTCGTACTTTATTTTCATTTACTTAACTTATATTGACTTCGATATAGAGTATCTTATCAAATTTATTTTTAAAAAATGCTTGATATTTTATTAAAGGGGAGCAGTAGTATTGTTTTGTGCCTTTGGAAACAACTGAAAATTTTTATGATATTATAAAGTGATTTTTGCCATTTCTCTATAAGCACTTGGCATCATTGCATCAGAGATGTTGCAAGCAAACAAACCTGCCCATAGTTCCACGGCATGCTACTTCTAGCCTTTCAATGTTCTAAGCTTTACTATCTCTTCCTTATTTTCTGGTGGAAGATCTGCGGCTCGTCCAATTTTTTTTTCACTTCTATGAACATGTTTGATTTTGTCGTCAATTCTGCGTTTTAAAGTTGCCTTCGGTATTTTATACCTTCTAGCTATTTCGTTTAAACCTATACGTCCATTTTGATGGGCAATTAAGGCTTGTTTCATATCTTCCTCGTTCCATTTTCCATATTTTCCACGTTGTGACATATTTACCTTGAGGATAAACAAATGCTTCATTTGAACCGGTCCAAAATAAGAATTATTAAGTGGTTCAATTTAGGATACTATAACCTCACTTCAAAATAGTCGTTTTTAAAACGGTTTTGTCGTGAAAAACAGGCAAACTATTAGGCGAAATAATAGGTGACAACATGTTTTAAATGTATACATAGGCAGATGACAAAGCTACTCACCAGTAAAAAAATAAATCCCTAAGAAGCTAACAGCAAAATTACATCAGCCAGCACGAAAACATAATACATGTTATTTCCCCAATTATCCGAACTGTACAGATCTCTTGTTTTGGGCTGTGGCTAGCAAATATATAAGCTATATCTACCGGCCAACAAATGGCGCCTGGCACAGTTTATATTCGGATAAAGGCGATGGTCCAATTTAAGAGCCGGTCCAAAATAGGGACCTCTCCCCTATATTTTGTTATGTATAATTTAAAAATCAAAAAAATTAGAAAAAAATAAAATATTCAGTTTTTATTAAAAAATAAGAAAAAGTTAATTGACGACCGCAGGAACCGAACCCTAGTCGATTTTGATAGAGTGGAAAAATAGGTGTGTAAGTAATCCATATACACTGACTGATTACGTGAATGAATATTCTAGAGGTGCCACCCCGGTATATTTTTCTATATTACAAAAGTACAATTATTAACAAATTAAATTAAATACACAGGTACTTGAAGAAATCAATACACACGATCACATAATGTGATATTAATTACTTGACCTCTATCAGAGTTTATCATTATTCGAGGTAATTTACAAAACACTTCAGCGCTCATGTGCAAATTTAAATATTTACTGATTGTTATCACATATTTTTTTTCTGTCTAAAACTTGAAGTAAGTGTTCATTTTTATAGATCTGTCATGGTTTCTATGTAAGTTTAACCTGCAAATAACCTTTTAGAAATCGATTTTAGATCGATAAATAAATTAGCACCTTATATTAAACAATTTTCAGGTTCGCACTAATAAATCAAATCAATTTAATAAAAGCGTATATACTATGGTGCAAATTGATAAGTCAATACACTAATTTGTCATTAATTTAAAATGTTCCATTTTACTATATAGTTTATTGGTAGAACTGTATTTTTTGTTTGTTCAATTAAAATTATTCTAATTTGAAATATGATGCTTTTTACAGTTCTACTAAAGGAGCATTTTCATGGCAACTACTCAGTAAGAAAATACCTATTTTCCAGTTTATCACAATATTGTGGTAAGACTCTGGATATCAACATGAGCGACGACCCATATTCGTACAAATGGGACTTTTACCATTCACTGTTCTTTGTGATAACTGTTGTTAGTACCATAGGTAAGCAACCTATTCTATAAAAGTCTGTAAGGCGTAAGCTTAAAATTTTCTATAGGTTATGGCAATCTGGCCCCAACCACCATGTTAACCAGGATTTTTATGATTTTTTATGGCCTAGTTGGTATACCCATGAACGGTATCGTCATTTACACACTTGGGGATTTCTTTGGAAAATCGGTAACTCATTATATTCAGTTCGTTTTCATCATAAACAGTTCAATTTTTTTGTAGTTTACCAAATTGCACCAACGCTGGAAAAACTCCAAATTGGAAGCGAAAATTGACTACGATATGGCTCGATTTGGATTAATAGGGCAAGTGATCTTATACCTGGTGCCCGGATTCACATTTTTCATATTCCTTCCCTCCACTATTATGACTGTATTCGAAGGATGGGACTATGACGTATCCGTTTATTATTCTTTCGTCTCCTTGACTACTATTGGATTTGGCGATAAAGTTGCTGGTAAGCCAAGACAACATTAGCTCCTAATCAGGGCCGAATCTGGATCAAAATTTTGGAGGGGGGTTAGGCCGGTGACATTTGAGATATTAGGAATAAAAAAAACTTTAATTTATAAATAGGTTTTACTAAAAGAAGTTACCAGTTTAAACTAAAAAACACATTTAACAACGTTAAAATTTTAAAAATTTTAATTATAATAACAACTGAATATTTCTTTGCTTTTCCCTCGCAAAACGATTTAAGACCTCTGCGGTATCAATTATAATATTTCTAGTCTTTTAAACGCCTTAGCGATGAAAATGATCGTTCTGATGAGGCTGTAGATACAGGTAACGTAGACAGAATTTGCAACAGAGTATGAATATTGGGAAACAAAGATGGATTACGTGCTGATAATGCATCAAGAGCATTTTTTGGCCTTTCTGCTTGAGGCAGCTTAATCCATTTTTGTTTCCACAACTATAGTTCTAGGTCCAAAAATTCCTCATATGGTAACAAGTCTTCCATTTTTACTATGTGTGCTTCGCACATATTTGGTACTAGACAATATAACAATGAAAGTGATTTTTTGTGATTTGCAAATCTTGCAGATAGTTCTTCTATAAATTGATCAAAAAAAGGAATTGCAAGTGTGATTCGAAAATATTCCTCTGCAGTAGCTACCATGGCATTAGAACGATTCTGCTGTCGTGAAATTATTCTATAGGTATTTTTATGCATTCTTCATCATCTATAGACTTTATAATAGCTTCAGATTTTTTACAAATATAATTTGAATACTTGATCTATATTCAGTCTCATATTCCTGACCTGACTAATAACAGTATTCACATGCTCAACAGCGCTAAATAGATCAAAATCCACAGTCTGGAGAATTCTGCATAACGGTAGAATAAAAGCAAATAAAGTGGACGCTGTTAACATACTGATAATAAACTCACTGGTCATAATAGCTCGAAGGAACTGCAAAGCTTTTAGAGAAGTTTCGATGTCTCTTACTTGTTTTAGTTCTTCTAATGTTTCAATAATGGGTTTAAAAACTTCAGTAAACCTAATTAGTCCATCATGATTTTCCACCCACCGAGTTTCACACATGGATGTTAACTTACTCTATTTACTATTTGGAACATGTTCTTTAATTTTATTTTTTAATATCTCAATGCGCATAGCTGATATTTTTATAAAATTTGCAATAGATTTTATTGTTCCAATACAATTTCTGATACTCTGAACCTTACAGGAATGGGCAAAAGCTAAATTTAAAGAATGAGCACTACAGTGCACATACAGTGCTTTTCTTTGAAGTCCCCCCCCCCCCCATTTATTTTTTGAACGGGTCAAAAAAATTTTTTGAAACTTGGCATAAGTAAATTGGTCTATAGATACTATTTTTCACTGTAAACTAGGTAGTTGTAAATTCCAAGATGGCGGCTGGGCGACATCTTGAAAAAAAAATTTAAATAGAAAGGGGGGTCGTGTGGTACCTCATTTTAAAGGTCTCAATGAACCAACCCTGAAATATTAGACCCATATCTTAACTCGTTTCAAAATGGCGACCTAATAAAAAAGTATTTTTTTAAATTTTAACGTTTTCCATTTTTATGATTTTTGAATCAGTGTACGAAAATAAATGCGTCACTATTTTATTTTGACATAAAAACGACAGTTCTAAATGTCAAAATAACACATAAGCGCCATCTTGAATAAATGCATTAAATAGAAATCTTGTGTTACCTCATTTAAAAGGTTTTATTGAGTACTTTTAATATTTATTACATGGACTCGGTGGACTCCGTTTTGACCTGTCTAAAAGTAACAGCCGAAAAGAACCCGCTACTTAATGCATTTATTCAAGATGGCGCTTATGTGTTATTTTGACATTTAGAACTGTCGTTTTTATGTCAAAATAAAATAGTGACGCATTTATTTTCGTACACTGATTTTTACCTATTCAAAAATCATAAAAATGTAAAACGTTAAAATAAAAAAAAATACTTTTTTATTAGACCGCCATTTTGAAACGAGTTAAGATATGGGTCTAATATTTCAGGGTTATAAAGTACTCATTGAGACCTTTAAAATGAGGTACCACACGACCCCCCTTTCTATTTAAAATTTTTTCTCAAGATGTCGCCCAGCCGCCATCTTGGAATTTACAGCTACCTAGTTTACAGTGAAAAATAGTATCTATAGACCAATTTACTTATGCCAAGTTTCAAAAATTTTTTTTGACCCGTTCAAAAAATAAATGGCGGGGGGGGACTTCAAAGAAAAGTACTGTATATTGCTGCTGGATATTTTTCTCTAATTATAGCATATACACCTTTAAATTTTTAAAAAGTAAATTAAAAAAAAAAAGAGTTATAGTTACCAGTCGTTTCAATTTTATTTTACGTTATAAATAATCCCCCTTTAGATACGGCCCTGAGCTCCTTTGATTCATTCAATGGCATCTTCTCTTGCAGGTGTCTCTGACTCATATGGCTTCGGCTTCCTCTACACCGTCTACCAATTGTTTCTCCTAGTCTGGATTATCGGCGGTATGGGCTACGTGGTCATGATACTAAGTTTCATCACCAAAGGGATGCACAGCAAACGTATCAAACAAATCGAGCATATGCTCAGCGAAAACCTGAAAAACACCCCGAGAAAAATCCGAGGAGAACTCCGCAGCCTGTTGCACGAACTCCTCTTTATGCGAGTTAAACCAGTTTACAAGGGGGAGTTCGAGTATGTCCCCTCGGCCATCGAGCGTAGTCAAAGTTGTCCCGATCTCACCATGTACAAGGTGGAAAGCCCCAAGACCAAGCGGAGGCAACGAGCCATGTCAGAGTGCGCCTCGAGGATCGTCACTTTGCAACGCGTCCAAAGCGAGAGTGATCTGCAAAGGATCGATAAAGAAAAAACATTCATGTCAAATGAAGATTTGGTGCAACAAACCGAGCTCCTCTTTAAAGTTTGTAACGCTTTAAGTGAGGAGTCTCTGCACCGCATCGATAGCGATACGGGCGGCGGAGTGCACGGTTTCTCTGATAAATCCATTTTGGCCAGTGAGTTTTATCCCATCACCAAAAAACGCAGGGCCATCAGCGACATTCGACCTCCGAGCATGCTAATGCAAAGGGAAACTGTAAACGGAAACACCTGGTATGGAGCTGACGCTGACGAAGCCATTAATGAATACAGGAAAAGGCAGCGGGCCAAGTCAGTGTTCGAATACAAAAAACCGGAGAACCTTTTCAAGAAAATCAGAAATCGATTGCTCTCCCGCGACGAGAGCGGGTTGGATATTGAAAAGCAGAAAATTGCCGAGGCCGCCAAGACAACTCTACCGGATCCTCCTCCGTACATTCGTAGAGATTCGATCCTCTCCAAGTCACCCCAAGAGGAGATCCTCGAGCAAACCTCAATAGCAGACTTTATTAGGGCCATTTCGGCCCTCTCCGGACCTGAAATAACCGACAACATTTCCCCAAGAAGTAGACGACAAGGAATAATATTGTCACCGTCATCCAGAAGGGCCTCGTTCGTGCCAGATTTGGGCCACGCGCATTTAGGAACCCAGAGACGGTTCTCATTGAGGCCCGCCGACGAGTCAACATTAGATCCGATATTAATAAAAAAGAAGGAGAAAAAACGGAAAATTTCCTCGGTATCATTCCAAAACGAGCGAAGAGGTTCACTGTTTTCCGACGGGACCACCAATATACCTCCGACGCTACAGGAAAATGTTCCATTTGGCAGCGTGGATAATCAGCAAGAACCTCCTCACAGACGGTTCTCGGTGAGACCGGTTAATTTGAACGCGACGTTGCAAAGTCCAGTACAAAAACAATTGCAAAAGAGAGATCGGACTGACAGTACCAGCAGTACTAATAAGTGATCCTTATAAATATCAAAAGAGTGAACTGATAAGATCGCAGTAGGATAATAATTATTCACAGGTTGTGATCAATAGTGATCAGCCACAGCAATCGCACAAAGTAAGATTTTATTCGGTTTTGATTGTATAACGACTGTAAAAGAAGTCTGAAGCTTCCTTGGTCTAGTAATTCGATTGGTAAAAAATTCCTCAAGAAAATTTTGTATATTTTTAAGGTTATAATTACTCATTCCAAACTCTGTGATTTATTTTTATAAGTTAGTTTTTAGGTTTAGCTTTAAATCGACTAATATGTCTTCCCGATAAGTATGTATATACAGTATTATAATAGCTTTAGTAATCATTATCAGTCTTTACAATCAATATTTTGTAAATTACATAAACTAAGAAAATACGTCATGATGTGTTTAATTTTAAGTCCTACATTTTTTCAAGCTTTCTTCGTCTAGTTAGTAAGACATAGTTTGGTTAAAGGCACTTGGGCAGTGTTCTGAATTTGGGGTCCTGTAACTTAGAAAATTCTATTTGGATCACTCTATATTCTTAAAAATTATTATTGAGTAATATTTCCTAAAGATAATCTAATTTATATTATAATTTTTACCCGCGTAGTTTTTAAGATATTTGGGTTTAGGTGCTAAAAATATCTTTACGGTGTTTTCTGAAATTGAACCTTAGTAACTTGGAAATTCTTCATTGGATCACTTTATTTTTTTAACAAAATATATTAGGTACTCCTTTCTTCTGTTTTCGAAGGTGATAGACAATGTGTGCAGCAATGTGGAAAGGAAAGTCATCCGTGAAAAGAGTTGGGGGGAAGACACGCCTCTCTCTAGATCCTACACTGTCCTGAGAGTAGAGGCTTCCAGATGTTGGGTACATCGACGCTTGGCTGGCTGAAGATCCCCTGTTTCTGTGAAATGAAAACTTCCTTTTCCGCTAGTGCTGTTCCTTGTGCAGAATCTTGGCTTCTGACCAATGAATATTGTGTCCATTATGCCACGCGTGCTCTGCTATTCCGGATTTGGAAACCTCTCCTCTTTGGGTCCAGCTGCGAAGTTCCTTCGCTCTGACTTCTAGGGGGCGCTTCGTTTCACCTATGTATGAGTCACCGCACTGACGTGGGATCCGGTAGACGCAATTTTTGGTATCTGGTTTGGTCTTTGATACCACGCTTCTGATAGTGGTGCTAGATCTAAAGGCAGTTCTAATATTGTACTTGCTGGCAATGCGTCGGATTTGTTCCGATGTACCCCTAATGTAAAGTCTGGTTGTCGTGGTGGCCTCGTCTCTGATTTAATATGGACGCGTCCTTTGGATGGTCCTACTTATTAGCTTCATTGGATATCCATTCTGTTGTAGGTCTTTGTAGATGGTATCCACTTCAGTCTTGAGATCCTCGTCGCTTCTACAGATGGTTCGAGCTCTATTGTAGAGGGATCTTATGATGCCTACTTTGGTGGTTGCAGGATGGTTGGACTCATAGTCAAGATACTGGCCCGTGTGTGTTGGTTTTCTATAAACTGAAGTTCGTAGATTTCCACCGACCTTTTTACCGAGGACATCTAGGAAAGGTAGAGCTGAGTCCTTCTCTGTCTCCATCGTGAACTTGATTGTTGGTCTGAAGTTGTTGAGGTGAAGCAGAAACTCCTGAAGTGCTTTTTCCTCTTTGTTCCAGATGATGAAGGTGTCGTCCACATATCGAAGCCAGAGCTTAGATTTGCAATGGGAGGCATCTATTGCATGTTCCTCGAACCATACATTCATCAACCAACCAAACATTAAGAAAGGCGTTTCTTGTCAATATTGTAAAACTCAAACGATTCCCAGCAATAATTTTAGAGATATCGAAATTTTAAGCCAGTGAGGTCCAAATACAATGTATGTTATTCAAAGTATTCACTGACTTCAAAGTTCAATATCTTAAGAACAAAGTGGAATATTCTCATGAAATAAAAAGCATTTTATTAAGAGAGGCGTTTCCTGCCAATATCGTAAAACTCAAACGATTCCCAGCAATAATTTTAGAGATATCGAAATTTTAAGCCAGTGAGGTCCAAAAACAATGTATGTTCTTCAAAGTATTCACTGACTTCAAAGTTCAATATCTTGAGAACAAAGTGGAATATTCTCATGAAATAAAAAGCATTTTATTAAAAAAAGCGTTTCCTGCCAATATTGTAACACTCAAACTATTCCCAGGAATCATTTCAGAGATATCAAACTTTTAATCCATTGAGGCTCAAAAACAATGTTTGCTCTTCAAAGAGACCACTCAATTCAATGTCCAATATCTTAATAACAAAGAGGAATATTTTCATGAAATAAAAAGCATTTTATTAAGAAAGGCGTTTCCTACCAATATTGTAAAACTCAAACGATTCCCAGCAATAATTTTAGAGATATCGAAATTTTAAGCCAGTGAGGTCCAAAAGCAATGTATGTTCTTTAAAGTGTCCACTGACTTGAAAGTTCAATATCTCGAGAGAAAAGTGGAATATTCTCATGAAATAAAAAGCATTTTATTAAGAAAGGCGTTTCTTGCCAATATTGTAAAACTCAAACGATTCCCAGCAATAATTTCAGAAATATCAAAATTTTAATCCATTGAGGTCCAAAAACAATGTTTGCTCTTCAAAGAGACCACTCACTTTCATGTCCAATATCTTAATAACAAAGAGGAATATTTTCATGAAATAAAAAGCATTTTATTAAGAAAGGCGTTTTCTACCAATATTGTAAAACTCAAACGATTCCCAGCAATAATTTTAGAGATATCGAAATATTAAGCCAGTGAGGTCCAAAAACAATGTACGTTCTTCAAAGTATCCACTGACTTCAATGTTCAATATCTTGAGAACAAAGTGGAATATTCTCATGAAATAAAAAGCTGTTTGCTATTACTGGGGAGAGAGATGAACCCATCGGAAGTCCTTCGTCTTGGGCGTTTATTAAACATGATATCTTTCAGTCCTTGAGACTAATTTAATAATAATGGAAAAATAATAAAAATAAGAGTAATTCATTTTTCCAAGCCTCCTTGGGTGTTTTAGCCCTCATGACTACCTCCTATATTATATTATTGTAATTACAAGCTAATTAAAATAACAAAAATTGGCATATTTAGGTCAGTCTATCTAAAAATTTGACTATTTATCTAAATATAAACTTCACTGGGAGCTTTTAATGCTGAAAATTTTTGTTGGTTTTATCAGTGCCATCTTTTATGATTCTCGCTTACCGTTATTGACGTCAAAAAAACTAATGACGAACCACACTTGTATTTCCGTGACAGCAGTGTCACAGTGACAGCTGTCAATCGTCATAACCTACAAATTTTTACACTTTTCCATTGTTGGATGTTTATTTTTCCATTTTCCTTTCAAACATTGTGAAATATTTCCATTTTGAAAATTCCCGTCACGATGGACTCTGAAGAAGCGATAAACGCCGCCGATTTCTTGCTTAGGGAAAATATTTCTGCAAAAGTTAGGTTAGTAACCCTGTTTGGCACAAATTGACTTACTAGAAACACTATTTAATTTCAATCTTTCAGTACTACCAAAGTTACCACTAAACCCACTGTAGTTAAACAAGAATTACAATTCCTTCGATTACCCGACTCAATACAGGAACAAATCTTAGACACTTTAAAGTACATTCATGGACCTGTAAGTGCTTGATTTAAATCAATACTAACTATAGTGAGTAACTAGATTTTACTTTTTAATAGGATTTTAAACTTGGTAGTATTTCTGCCTATGAAGACACCAAATCAAACTTGCTTAAGAAATATTGGGTTGGGCGAGGTAATTTGGTGGTTAAGGGGGGTTGTGATTATTCCCAAATTAAGGAGGGAAGTTCAGAGGAAGAGGAAAGGCTTAAGATGTTTGCCTTAATGAGACTTCAAAGGTAAGATTTTATTTTCTTTTTATACTTACTCCTTACTCATGTTTTATAGTTATGGTTTCCATGAAAATCATTGCATAGAAGCATTTCAATATTGTGACAACTGTGTTGAAGATGCTTTATACTTATTATATACAAAATATTTAAAAGTGACAGAAAAAGAGCCTGTAGTACATGATTTGACTGATATAGATTTAACTGATATGCGAATAGATGAGAAAAGCTCTCTAGAATCAATTTATGAATCTGCATTTAGTGAGAAAGTTGAGGGAGTCTGGATAATTAACTTGAAAATCGATTATTTATTTAACATGTTTCATAAGAAAGCACAACCAAAAAAAATCATCCAACCTGATAAAAAACCAAAGGAAAAGTGTAAAAATTTCTTAAGGGGTCAACCATGCAAATTCGGGAACAAATGTCGCTTTTCACATGAGCCATTGCCAGTGGAAAATACCGACAATAACCATTTAACATCGCACTATTTCGAACTGGAGTTTCGCTTTCCCAAACGTTCGAAATACCCCTACGAACCCCCGTTAATTTTCTTAAAAAGTGACGTATGTCTTCCACCACTAATGTCACTCCACATATGCAAAAAACTCTATCAGGAAGCGGAAATCCTCGCTCTAGACGGCATCCCGAGCGTTTACAGCGTCACAGAACTTTTAAAAAACGAACAAGAAATGACCGAACATCTCAAGGGCGACATCGAGTTTATTGACTACAGGCAAAAGTTGTTTTCCGGTGAGAAAATCTTGGAAAATCGCAAACTATTGCCAAAACATTATCGCAAAGGTGTTACGAACAGGGATAAAAAAAAACAAATGACTTCCGAGGAAATCCGGATCGAAGACGAGCGGATCATCAGAGCTTTCGAGAAACGGAAATCCGATTTAAGTTACAAGGTGATGCTGAAAGCGAGACAGAATCTTCCGGCGTGGACTTTGAAAAATGACATTTTAAACACCATCAGGCAATTCCAGGTGGTGGTGATCAGTGGGGAGACAGGATGCGGTAAAAGCACCCAAGTACCCCAGTTTATTTTGGACGAGTGGATTTCTGCTGCCGACTATCGACATTTGGAAATTGTGTGTACGCAGCCCAGGAGGATATCTGCCATTGGGGTAGCTGAAAGGTAAGATTTTATTTTTCATAAAAGTATTCAAATGTTATCATTATTGTAGTATTAGTCATTGGTAAACAGGTCATTAGGGCATCTAGTTAATTACCCTAAAGTTTTTGGTTTATGCTACCACCTTGTTTTTTCACTTTGTAGATGTATAAAATTTCTATATGTAAGTTGTAGTAACAGAGTCTTCAGGAGGATCATTATAAATTTTGATGTACAGGAATTGGAAACTGATATTGTTAGCTCCTTTAAAAATATTGATATTTATAGTGGCTTGTAATACTGGCGATTGTAATACAAATAATTTTTTCTTAAAAATTAAATAGTTGAGTTCGAACTATGAGTTGGAATATTGGTTGAGGACAAATGAGCCTCTTTATTTGACTGATTGCTTGATTATGTCTCAAAATTTTGTCAAAGTGAGTTTTGCTATGGAGGACGACTTGTTGTATTAATGTATGATGACTTTTTTCTAAACACAACTTTTTACCTTCAAACAATGAATTCTCAATAGTTTATTGCAAATAATATAAATTACTTGTCTTGGGAATTTATAGTTCTTCTTCGGAAAATATATTGTTTTTATAGAGATGCACTTAGAAACTCTTTTGTCGAATATTTCTATCAATAATGTAGTAATAGTCATGTGGTGTTTTTAATATAGACTTTACATACCATAGTAATAGTCACACCAGCTTATTATAAAATCTATTGCAGTCTTTTGATTTGAAGTGAATTTGATATTGACATTTTTTATGAACTATAATTGATTATGTATGTACAAGTTTAGATAGTGTAAAAGTAAATTGTCAGTGTACAGGTGCAGGGATTTTAGTGTATTCGTCAGTAGTTGGGCCTCAAAGACCTTCAAACATAAAACGTGGTAGAATTTGCACAATAAACAATTTTCCTAGGTTTAAACATCAGTATAATAACTAAACTGAAAATAAATCAACAAAATTAGCAAAGTAATATTAAAATCCCTCTGTCTGGAATGAAATTTGTACAAGAAAAGAGTGCCGAGTTCAATGGCAGAATGGCAAACGGTACTTAAATATTTGTCAAAATTAGTCAGAAATACTTCAAGTGCTTTAAACTATAATTTACCGTTTATAGTTCGGATTTCGAAATCCTGCCATTGATTTCAGCACCTTCCAATCTATAACCGATCTACGAATTGTCATTTTTTTCCAAGTCAAAATTAAGCTTAAAACAGTGGCTTGAAATATCTGGAAGAAGGAAAAAATTAGTTTAGCTGCCTAAAAGGTGTCTTTAAGAAAGAAACGATTCAATTGCCTGAAAATAATAGAAATTTCCTTAGAAAATACATAATATGCCCAACCACAATTTGATGATGCCAAATAAAAACTGTCCATACCTTTTTCCACCACTAGTAGTAGTTCTTGGCCCTTGTATAAGATTGTAAAGGAAAAATTATTAATTTATCTGAATATCTGAAAATAAATTATAAATATAAAGTCTAACATTTAATTTAAAATATTATTTAAAAAATTCAAAAAGTGCAAAAAAATAAAAAGTTAATACAGTTAGAGTTATTTTAGCTGATTATTTCTTTGTTTTTCTTCTCTTGGATTTTTGTTTTTCTATAGATAGTTGTTTTTTATTAATAAAAAAATCAGTAAATGTGCCAATCTCTTTAGATCTTTGACAACTCATTTATGGCCAGTGATGCGTATACGCAACACTGCACTAATGATTTATTTACAAAAAGAATAGTGCTTTTTTCGCCTGAAAAATGGGCTGGTACCATTGACGCAAGGTTGAACAAAAGTGACAGAATTAAATTTGAACCATTTTTTTCATTTGCTTTCTTGTACGAATTTTTTTAAAAGCCGGATTTTATCTTAGATATGGCCGCACATTTTTAAAAATCATATATTCCTATGTTTTGTATTTTTTTAACACTAATTACATTCCAAACTACATCATAAAATTGAAAACCGGGGCCTAGTTGAACCAGGGTTTTTCCTAATTAGATCATAAATTATGCTGTTGCGTTCTCGCATCACCGGCCGAATGACTGAAATTGCCTGTCACAAGTGTGTCTTGACAAGTTTTTTAGGGCAGTCGACTAATATGTTTTATTTATACAATATTTAGTCTGAGTCTGCATTTAATCGAGTGCGTGTTATTTGTAATAAGAGTTGTTTGTTGAAAAAAATAAGAAAATTTCTTACGCAAAAGGAGTTAGAGTTGGCCTTGGAGGAGGTTGTAAATGAGCCTGAAAATTAAGTTGGTAAGTATTTCTTGTACCTTTTTTTCGCTTTTTTTTATTATACATACAATATTATACACACCACAATAATTTGTGATTTTTAGAACAAGTCGACGCTGCCTACATTCCACCCGAGGTAGATCAACTCACAGACGAGGAAGAATTTTCAGAGGACCCGGAAAATATCGAAAATAGCCAGAATGGAGATATAGCGGGAACTTTAGAGATCCACACCATTCGAGACGAGATTTACGATGAATCTGACGAAGAAGTTTTGGCAACAAAACGCCGAAAAATCCTAGAAAAAAAAGCGGTAAGTTACAACGACCGACTTGGAGATCTGGATCATTTATACACAAGAATTTACCTTTATCCAAAGAAGAGGAACACATTCGAGAACTTAGAGGCGAATTGGAGGGTTTGTCACCATTGGACATTTTTTTCAAATTTGTCGATGAGAATCTTATGGATTTGATTATCCAGTTTTCAGAAAAATACGCACAGGACAATAACAGACACACACAAGAATTTGTCTGGATATCACAGCTTACCCCGGACAGATATGTATTGGTCTTTAGACGAGGACAAAACTGTGCATATTGTCAGAGACTGCACGAATAAGAATAAGTTCAGATCGATAAAGCGAAATCTACACTTGAGTGATAATAATAATTTGGATAAAGGAGACAAGTACACAAAACTCCACCCTTTTTTTAATACAATGAATGAAAAATTCTTACAGTTTGGCATTTTTTCATTCAACTTATCTATTGATGAGCAAATGGTTCCTTATTTTGGACGCCATTCTCGTAAGATGTTTATAAAAGGCAAGCCTGTGTGTTTTGGTTTCAAACTTTGGTGCATTATTTGTTCTTCGAGTGGATACCTCAACACGTTCATTCCTTATGCGGGAGCAGCAGAGAAGAACAATGATATATGACTTGGTGCGACTGTAGTTGTTGAACTTTTGTCAATTGTGAAAAATCCGCAAAATCATAACGTCTTTTTTTCATCCTACAAGCTCTTATCTCTTTTGAAAACCAAAGGCTATTTTGCCACAGGAACGATTCGCGAAAACAGAACCAGTCATTGTCCTTTGGTTGATAATAAGGTCATTTCGGAAAAAGAAAGAGGTACCTATGATCCCCAACTTGATGAATCCATACAAATTTCATTGGTAAAATGGAACAATAATTCTATTGTCATTACCATGTAAAACCTCTTACTTCTGCTAAAAGCTATAATAGAAAATTGAAGTGTCAATCCCACAACCAGCTGTAATTTCAAGATATAATAAATACATGGGAGGAGTAGATTTGCATGATAATGGCGTGGCAAATTATAGAATGGGTGTGATGGGTAAGAAATGGCGGTGGCCACTATTTAACAATACAATAGACAGTACTTTTGTCAATTCCTGGAAACTTTACAACACGGTGAATCACAATAGAATGTCACAACTGAATTTTAAATCATTCTTATTAAAAACAAAGAACTTTGTCGCTAGACCACTTCCATTAGAACCACCCAGTGAAGTGAGGGTTGATCACTCTGAACATGTAATCAGTAGGACTGACTCCCGAAGAAGATGTCGTATATGTAGAAGTCAAACAATTTATATTTGTGAGCGTTGCACTATTTATTTACACGCTGACTGTTTTCAGCAATATCACTTAACACTATAGGCCGTTGATGCATTTACGCAACACAACTTATTTCAAAAAGTAGCAGATTTATTTCTTTTTTGATTTGTGTTTCTGTTATGTGTTTTCCTAATTAAAATATATAATTTAAAAATTTTAAGTTTTATTTCTATCCTTGGCCGTAAATCGATTAAAGACCTCTCCGTTTACGGTTAAGTTGGTTTTTGCTGTAAAATTTTTGATTTTGACTATCTTATAAAACTTAGATTTTATAGATTTTTTAAAGAATTATTTGATTAAGAATTTTTTGACCTATAGTTGTTGTTCGTAAGTTAGATTGTTGGAAATACTAATGCCGGTAATCGATTGTTTTCGTAAGAATCTATTAAATTCTCCAATTATTTGTGTGTTAGTTCCCTGAGTTTTTTTCTAATACTATATAGTTACATTATCTATCTTTTGTATATCCATAATTTAATCATTGATAATTTAACAGAACATAACTCGAGTGAAGAATACTCAATTTGTTCTTGCGGACCAAAAATTATAATTTAATTTCATTTTGAACATTCCTCAAAAAATTTAATTTGCTTTTTCAAATCGACGTTTTCGGTTTCAAGATTAAACGTCTGTTTTTTTTTTCTTTAAAAGTATCAAGATCTTGCTTGATCAATTAGATGTCCACCATTTTAATGCTTAACCTCCTGTAAAAGATCAAATATTCGTTTATTTTTGATAGGCGACGTTATTTCTGTTCAGCGCCAAATTACAAGTGAAAATGACTAAAGACTTACAGTTTTTTGGCAACATTAGATTATCAACTGTCCACAAATTAATTGCACAAAATCTTTGGATTTATATTGCACAATAAGTCACTCAATTGTCAGGTTTTTTAGAACATATGCTTACTATCGATGGATACTTGAAATACAATAGCTATTAATATACTTTTCAAAGGCGTTCGATTAAAACATACATATAAAACAACTCTTTACTGTAACCTGCAAATTATATTTTTCGTGGTGAATGAAATAGAACTCACTATTTTAGAGTTGCCGAAGAAAGAATCGAACGAATCGGGGCGAGCGTGGGCTACCAAATAAGACTCGAAAGTAAAATATCTGCCAGTACAAGGCTGACATTTTGCACCACCGGTATCTTATTGCGTAGATTAGAAGGAGAACCCTCGCTGCCAAACGTAACTCACATTATCGTGGATGAAGTCCACGAAAGAAGCGAAGAAAGGTAGAAGCTTTCACATCCACCCTTTTCCTCGATTTCCTTATTAATTACTAATTTGTCAACAGTGATTTTCTTCTACTAATCCTAAAAGAGCTCCTACCACTCAGACCGGACCTGAAAGTGATACTTATGAGTGCCACTTTGAACGCCAACTTGTTTTCGCAGTATTTCGGGGAAATACCGGTCATCAGTATTCCCGGTAGGACTTTTCCCGTGGAACAATATTTCCTGGAAGATATATTGGAGGAAACTGGTTATGTACTGGAAGACGGGTCGGAGTATTGCAGGAAAATAAAAAACGATCAGGAATACGTCGAGGCGATGATGGCCGAGTATGATTTGTCCGTTGATAAACCCCGGGATAATATTAAAGACGAAAATTTATCGGTGCGACAAATGATGGCCAGATACGAAGGTAAAGGATTGAATTTTGTGTCTGTTACTAGCAAAAATATGAAAAATCTTTGATATTTTGTAGGTTTTAGCATACGTACATGTAAAAACCTCTTTCTAATGGACAGCGATAAAATCAATAATGATTTAATAGAAAACGTTTTAATGTGGATTGTTTCCGGAAAACATAATTATCCTAAAACTGGGACCATTTTAATATTTTTACCTGGTATCGGGGAGATAACCGCCCTCTATGATCAATTGGTGGTACACGAAGAGTTTGGAAAGCGTAAAGGGAAATATATAATTCTTCCTTTACACTCGTCGTTGACTAGTGAAGAGCAAGCTGCGATTTTTAGGTAAGAGTTTAATGTGATCCTTCATAAATTTAAACTGATTTTGGTTTGATTGATAAATTGAGCAGCATATCACGTCGGTGTTTTCCACGAGAAGAATATTTGATTTTTATTTTATTTCGATGCTCTCTGTTACAGTCCACTATAATATAACCTTAACCATCACATTAAAGTTGTAAAATTGAATTTTTTGTGTTTTAATCCACCCGCAAGTAGAAAGATCCTGCCAAGCCTATTTGGAACAAAGGGAATTCTGCATTTTCAAACATGAGTATGATGGTTCATTGGTATCATAATAAAATATTTTGACACCCTGTATTTCAGTTACCATTAAAGTTAGGAAAGGAAGGCAAGTTGACCTCAATCACATTATTTTGACATAAGGAATCTACTGTTGTTCTATGTCTCATTACTTTCGGGACACCTTGTATACAGGGTGTCTCGTAGTAGTAGTATTTCTTGTGAATTAGTTATGCTTGTTGAATAATATACAATTTAACCCCAAGAAAACCGAGAAACAAAGAACGAAAAATCGTAATCTCGACCAACCTGGCGGAAACCTCGGTAACAATCGACGACTGCGTGTTCGTCATCGATTCCGGTAAAATGAAAGAGAAACATTTCGACTCGAACCGGAACATGGAGAGTCTGGAAACCGTGTGGGTGACGCAGGCGAACGCGTTGCAGAGAAAAGGAAGAGCGGGTCGCGTCATGCCCGGAGTCTGCGTCCATTTGTACACGCGGCATCGGTTCAAGCACTATTTCCTGCACCAACCGATACCGGAGATCCATCGGATCCCTTTGGAACAACTCGTCTTGAACATTAAGGTTTTGCCAGGGTTTTATGAGAGGGATGTTTGTGATGTTTTAGGTAAGAGTGTTTTGAAATGGATTCGATAAACTTGTATATCTTTGACGCTCTTGTTTTGTCAGGTTCCTTCATAGAACCACCCACGGTCGAAAACATTTTGTCGGCAATAAAACGACTGGAGAGTGTGGGAGCGTTGGATAAAGAGGAAAATTTAACGCCACTGGGGCACCATTTGGCCGCGTTGCCGGTAGACGTGCGAATCGGCAAATTGATGCTCTACGGGTCGATGTTCGGTTGCGTAGATGCCGCCTTGACGATGGCCGCATGTTTGAGTTATAAAAGTCCGTTCGTATCGCCGTTCGGTAAAAGGGATCAAGCGAATGCCAAGAAATTGTCCTTTTCCGCTGGGTTTAGCGATCAAGTTACGGCATTGATAGCTTATAGGGTAAGTAACTAAGTTTGACGTTTAATTTATGCCATAATTATAAATTGGTGACTGAAAAAATTTTTAAATGCATGATGTTTTGTGGGTAAATCGGTCAAGTACTAAAGAAAACTATTTGGTGTATTTTTTTGCCAAAGAGTGACATGGCTCTAAGGTTTTTTTTTCATTTTTTTTTATATTCATGTAGTAGTTATCTATTATAAATAATTCTACCATCGTTTTATTGCGAACGAAAAATTACACACAATATACGTTCATCATCATCATTTGTAGCTCTACAACTCTTGGTGGGTCTTCACACGATCATTCTCCATCTTTTTCTATCTTGCATCAATTACGATTGTATTCTATTTCCATCGCTCTTAGATCTGCAACGATGTTGTCTCTCCATAGATATCCGCCCTTCCAGATTTTATTTACAAATCATTTTGATCAATCGAATTTAACTCATATTTCGGCACTAACTAAAGATATTTTGGATCAGTTCACTTTATAACATTAGGAGAACATTGAGCTACGTTGCAGTAAAATTTAAACGCTGCGGCCTAATTAACAGATTTTTTTTCCAGGGGTCCTAAAGTAAACCAAATTTTTACACAAAATTCTGTCAAAAGTGACTTTGGAACCTTTTTTGTCAATGACTAAAGTTAACTTTGAAGTGTTAAAACGAGTTTGAAATATTGAAACCAGTTGGAGTCACTTTATATATTTTTCTCCATAAAGTCGCGTTCACTTGATTTAGTCACTTGAGGATGTGCACTTCTTGCAGGCAATTGAAGTTATATGTGTTTTTTGTTTCATGTACTTAATATTTTATTTGCACGATGTTCTTTTTCTAAAGAGTTTAATTTTTGATTTCTTTCATTATTATATAAATAAAGTCACCTTCTTACTTTTTACAGACAATCGGAGTCACTTTTTATGACTTCAAAATAGTTGAAGTTATTTTATCGTATCCTCCAAGGAGTAGTTTACAGCAGGTTTACATCTACAAATTCATAGTTCCAGTTCTTGCCTATTAGCTCGAAAATTAATGATGATATTTTCTTGTCGTTTAAATCTTGTTATTGTCTTACATTTAAATTTTTATAAAGATAGGTTTTATCATCTTGGTACCCACAATTTGATGGGTATTTATAATAGAAAAGTTCGATGACAGTTGTTCTTCATCAAAATTATATGTAATAATGTGGTTTAATAATGTTCCTAATGATTTTCTCTAATAATAATTTGTTTGAATCCAGCAGGCTTAAAGGTTCCTCTATACATTTTGACTTGGAAGTATCTGTACGTAAATCAATGTAAAAGTATCCTAATGAAAAGATCTAATTTTCTTGAATTATATCTTTTGTTTGTTTATTGTCAGAGTAACAGAACGCCATCAATTGCAAATTCTATACATGGATTTTCTTCGGTTAACAAATCAGCTACTTGCAACCTATTTGAAGCAAAGTATGACTATAATCATAAAATGATATCATACGCAATATTCTTATCAAATACAGTATGATTAGTGATAAATATTCGGAATTTTTTAGACTTCTAAAGTATCTTTACAGTTTACACATTCATAGGCCTAAGATTTAATACTCCAAAACCGAGATAATAAAGAATATTAATTTTTTCTTCCAGAAATATTTGAGTTTAGCCAAAAAAAGCGCGGCGGCAGCCCGCAATTTCGCCAACGAGAACTACCTCTCCTACAAAACCCTACAAACCATAGCGGACATAAAATATCAATTTCTAGAACTATTAGTGGATATCGGCTTCGTACCGGTTAACTTAACCGGAAAACGTAGAAGAACCGGCGACGATGTCGTTACGGATGTGACCGGATCAGACGTAATTATTCAATGTTCAAATCTTATATCAACTTGACCGATTTTAATCGATTTTAGTTTAACGTAAACGGCGAAAATGTGCGATTATTAGCCTCGATTTTATGTGCCGCCCTCTATCCGAACATCGTGAAAATCCTGACGCCCTCAAAAACGTTCATTCAGAGCGCGGTGGGGGCCGTACCGAAGGAAAACGAGGCGAAAGACATCAGGTTTGCTACACCAAAAGAAATGGTGAACTACATAAATATAAATCTTCTTAAAGTCTCGAAAACTGATTTGGTTTTTCAGGTTTTTATGCATCCCAGTTCGGTAAACTACACAATAAAAAGTTTTCCCAGTCCGTACATGGTTTACCAAGAAAAGGTGCGCACCAGTAAGATTTTCTTTAGGGATTGTACCATGGTACCAATTGTTCCTTTGGTCTTATTCTCTGGAGATTTGGATATTGTTGTGCAGAACGGTAGTACTTTTTTGACGTTGGAAGACGGTTGGATTCTGTTTCAAGTTGAAGAACATAAGGTAAGGAGTTTAAGTAGACAATGTTATAATTCAATTTATATAGAGTGTTCCAGACAAAACACTGACACACCCTGAAAAATAAATTGTTTAGCTAAAAACGACCGCAAAACACATTAAATTTAATACTGAAGGAGACATTTATTGACAGAAATTGCGTTTCTCTGACGTTTCTTCACCCCCTAGAGCCTCCAAGTCAATTTTTTTAAATGAGAATTGGAGCCGCGTGATACCTTGAATTAAAGGTTATTTTGTTCATGCAATTTATTTTTTTTAAGATTTTCAGGCTGGACTGTTTTGTCTCAGACCCCCTGTACAAAGCTATAATAAAAACATTAATATTATTTGTTATAAAATTATTTATAACAACAGAAAAACTTAACATACGCAAATAAGTCTCCTCGAACAAATATCAAAGTTTCAATTCCTGTACGTTCTTGCTCTAACTAACTTTCTTGTAGGTAGGTATACCTATTTTCAAAATGCTTACATATTTGCGTTTAGTACGGAGTTTCTCTGCAATACACTTATCCATACCGTTATCTTTCAAATCGGTCTGAACCTCTTCGATTTTTTTTTTGATTATCCCATTTTTAATTTTCATAACATTGATATTTGAAGAGTACAGGGAAAAAAGTGCAAAGTCAGTATTTTATAAAAATTAAGATAATACGTTTATGTGTTTCCTTTCAAAGAATATTTTCATATAAGCAATTAATACCGGCAAGAAACGCACTGTGTCACTGGATATTTGCAGTTTTTAAATAACTATGCAGGGAAAGAACGTGCAATGTAATCGCGATAGTAGATAAAAACGTGTTGGGTTGAGAAAATTATATTGTTTTTTTAAGCTCGTAGGTCAGTCTGCCGATTATTTTAACTGAGTGAACATGGCGAGTGACACTAGTGGTGACGAATTAGATAAAAAAATATGTGGACTATCTAAAAAACGTAAAATAACTGGTCGTATGTCTGATGTTTCAAAAAAAATACTCTTACAGAGTCATGAAGTAGGGCCAGACTGTCATTGTAAGCGATTTCAGTGCTTTGAAAAAGTTTTACCTAATGAACGGGGTAAAATTATTAAACATTTTAATGAGTTAGGTTCTTGGGACGAACAAAGTGCCTATCTGTATGGCCTTATTCTTCTAAGTCCTGTTTTCCAACGAAGAAATCGTCGCCCAGAAGAAGAAAGTCACTTCCGGTAGGCTAGTTACTTTTATAAGGTAAGAGTGCTACGTAATGAAGGAACAGTCGACATTCCAGTATGCCTTAAAGCGTTTTGTTCACTTCATGGAATTACACGAAGAAGAGTTCAGACTATTCACACTTCACTTCTAGTCAAAGGAGTTGCTCCTAAGGACAACAGGGGGAAACAATCCTATAAACATCGTGCATTTAAAGAAGATATAAAAAACTGTGTTATTTCTCATATTCGTTCGTTTAAGGGTAGGTCTAGTCATTATAGCAATAAAAAGTCAAAGAAAATTTACTTACCTGAAGATTTGAACATTCGCAAAATGCACTCAATGTATAAATTAAAACATCCAGATAAATCTGTGTCTTACGAAACTTACAGAACTATTTTTTCGACTGATTTTAATATCAGTGTTGGATATCCCCGCTCTGACACCTGTTCCAAGTGCGATGAATTCAATGCTAGATTAAAGTCGCTAAATTTAAGGCTTACCCAAAACATCACCTTGGAAATAAAGAGTTCCTAAATCGCAAAATAAGAAAGCTTACATTAGAGAAAGAACTTCATAAGAAAAAAACAGAAGCCTTTTACGCTAGGAAGAGACAAGCTCGACTTCAAAGTAGGAAATCAATAGAGATAGAAGCGGTGGCCATGGACTACCAAAAAAACTTACCAGTCCCGAACATAACGACTAATGACGTCTATTATAAGCGTCAATTATCTTTTTATTCTTTTAACATCCATAGACTTTCGGATGCTGATTCAGTATTTTATATCTATTCAGAAGAAGTAGCTAAGTAGGGTTCTAATGAGGTATGTTCTTTTTTAGAAGATTATGTTACTCATCATCTTCCTAGTAGCGTTAAGATTTTAATAATTTTTTGCGACTCTTGTGGAGGACAAAATAAGAACTTTACAGTGTTTCGCTATTTGCACTACCTGGTCCACCAAAAAAAGAGGTTTCAAACTATGAAAGTTGTATTTCCGATTAGGGGCCACTCATTTATGGAGTGTGACAAAAATATGGGTATAATTAACTGCAAATCCAAGACCGAACTACCTTCAGATTGGGTTCGGGGTTTCAAGGAAGCTAGAGTTAAACCAACGCCTTATAAAATAGAAGAAGTTAACGACAGCCTTATAAGAGACTGGAGTGCATTTTTGTCTCCTTTGTATGTAAAGAAGTGTCCGTTTTTGAGTCGACCAATAAAAGAGTTGGAAGTCACTGTGAATCATCCAAGAATGATTCTTTATCGTGAAACCTATAATGGATCTTGGACTACTTCCATCGTAACTAAACCAGTCTCCAAACTCATACGAGGCCCACCTTTATCTGAAAAGGAGTTTCACTATCCACCACGAGCTTATAATGGTAAGTTTGTTTTGTAATTCCTTTAAATAATAGTGTTTTTGTTAATAAAATATTTTTTTAGGTAAAATTCCTATTTCAAGAGAAAAATACAAAGATCTACAGCAACTGAAAAAATTTTGTGGCGAGAGCACGTTTTCCTTTTACGACAATCTTCCTGTACTACCCGCAAAGAAAATCCCTAAAATGAACAGAAGAGAAATGTCCGTTAAAACAACACAAAATAAGCGCTAAACACCAATATAGTAAATACGGTAACATTTAAAACAAAGTGACTTTGCACGTTTTTTTCCTGTTTTTTTTGTACTTTGGTTGGTTTTGTAATAAAATTTAAAAAACTAATTGATATTTTTTAATTTCATTACATAATTTAAAAAGCTAGTATACGGTATAATAATTGTTTCCAAAATCAAAATTTTAAAAAAATTATTAAAAAATTTATAGCGTTTTCAAATTTAAAATTTTATTTTCTCAAATTCAATTAATAGTGACTTTGCACGTTTTTTCCCTGTGGTCTTCGTTTTTTGAGTAACTTAAACTCTGAAAAAGTTAAAACTAACCCTTCAATTTATATATGTACATTTCAACTATTTTTTTCTAATTAAAATTAACACACTAAATAAATATTTCTAGTTCATCGGACCATGCAGTAACTTTACCGTAAGATTATTATCGTATCTAGTTACCGTGATGCAGTGACGCTACATAGAGTTTTAAAACCGAATTTCGACGTATATAAGAAAATAATTTTGTTCCAGGTTGCTGAAATGATAAAGATGATTCGCATCGAGCTTTATAACTTATTAGAAGAAAAGATCAGGGATCCTCTGTTAAATTTACTGCACAACGACCACGGCGAACGGGTCATCTCGGCCATTTTAAAATTGGTCAATTTGTGATAACGATGATTGAAAACAAAAATAGAGAAAGTTTGTATAATTTGTACATATTATTTAGATCACTTGTTAAGTTTAACGTGTTTTATGGTTGTTTATTAATAAATCCATATTTTTGTACAACATTAAAGTGGTTTTGTTAATTTGTATATCTTACTTGGTATAATTATGGTTTCACACTCGTTAATGCATTTCCTATTTTTTTCTAGATTTCCTTATGTATAATATTCCATTATTACACTATAAGATATATACGTGTATGAACAGTATATCGGGGTCATTTTATCACATATTTCAGGTGTAGTGATCGAGTGTAAATCCCGTGTCAATTTTTTTTAAATGCTGAAATTTTCTTCCTTTTGTAAACAATATTGTATATGATATACGTATATTCCACACATTAATAAATATACCTGGACTAAAAAATCGTTGAACAAATATATAGTTAACGATAATAATATATAATGTGTTGCATGGGGACAAGGGATTAAAAAAAAACAAAAAACAAATAGTACTAAAAAACTCTTTAATTCCAGCTTAATCGGGTTAAATGAAAAAGCGATTCGCATACAAACCCAAACTAAACACACAAAAAAAAAAGGGAAAATAATAAATAGAATATTTTACATAGTCTTCACAAATTATGATTATCATAATTACTAAACTCGTAATAAATAAATAGTTTTATGTACAACATCGTGTAGTTTACGGGCACGTGCTCTTCGAACGCATCAACATTTACACACAAAAGAAACGTTCCAATGAATGTGGTCAAGAAGGAAAAATGGTGTTCAAGTATTGCCCAAATCGCGAGTGGCGAGTTCGGGCGGGTCTTGGAGGGAGAGGGGGGGCGACACGCACACCGGCTGATTTTCTAATACTGCCATGAAGATCTTGATCAGGTTATCGATGCCGATCAAGTAGCCGTCCTCGTGGTTGCCCACCTTCCATTTGGTGGAGTGGGAGATGGTCAGATCCTCCGGGAGTCGGATGGTTTTTGCGAAATCGATCAGCCACACGTTGGCGTTGTAGCTGTCGTGGACAAACAGTAACGAACTACCAATAACCTGGAACGAAAAGAAACGACACAGTTGAATTTGCTCAATTATTTTATTACTAAGTCGTTTTGTAGTATCAAATATCAACCCTCAACTGTCTGATATTAAAAAGGGTTAAGTTTAAATGCCTGACATTTTGGATTGATGGACATTGAGAAAATATTCCAGGGATGTCTATTGTCAGGTTTGTCTTTGGGAAGAAATTTCTCAGTTAGAAAAAAGACACTTAAAAAAGAATGATAAGGAAACTAAAAGAGAAACTGAAGAAGTAAGAAAATATTTAAAAGCAACAATATTTGAGTAAAATGCAAATAAATCCGTGAATAAGCTTCGTAAGCTATCGCTTTTGTTACTTCTGGATAGTTTAAATCCCTCTTAAGTAATTAATTTAAAAGCAGTAACTGTGCTCCTCTATTTTTACTAAAAAAAACACGAATTTGAGAGTTTTTACATTTTTAACAAAATTTAACTATTTAGAATTTTTTTTTCAGATAGCTCAAATTATTTCTTAGCTCAACTTTATAGTCTTATCTCAAACCTAATTAAACTACCTGGAAAAAATGATTTTTTTCTTCCAGGCAGTTGAAAAAGTCGATATGTCCATTTTCTGAGTTCAGTTAATTTCATCGTTAAATTTTTTGCAATTTTATAAACAACTCTCTATTTACCTCGTTCCAAGATACATCGAATACCTCAACCTTAAACAAATTTCAACTTAAAATAACGACACAGTTTTTTTTACCTTTCCCAGAATGGGATTTTTCTGATTTCTCGAATAACTAATTCAAATCAACTAATTACATTTTATTGCTTGAAATTTATATAAAATTGACTTCCAATAAATTCAAATAATTTTTTCAAGTTCATTCTTGAGTTATTCTTAACCACAGTACTCCATAGAAATAATTTTTTTTTTAAATTGATTTTAAAATAATTTTTTCAATTAATCCAAGCAGTTGAGCTCAATTTTCTATTAAAAGTTTGCTCAAAAATCAACTTGAATTGCCTGAAATTTATACAAAATATATTTTAGTTTTGTTTCTGAGTAACTAAACATTTTTTTTTAAATTAATTTCAGTTAATTTTTTAGTTATTCCAGATAGTTGAGGTCAATCTTCAAATGCCTGGAATTTTAAAAAAATTAACTTCAATTGCCTGAAATTTATAGGAAATAGACATTAACTAATAGTAAATTGAAAAATTAAAAAAAAATAAAATTTCAGAGACAACATGCTCATATCTCTAAAAATGTGCAAGTTAAATATCTGAAAATTGGGAAATAGATTCTTCTCTTAAAATTATTAACCTTGACAGTACAAATTTAAAAAAAAATCAGAGACGTTTAGTTGAGACAAGTTAATTCAATAAAACAGCTCATATCTCTGAATATAGAGACAAAATTAGAGATAGTTCAGGGTAATTCAATAT
Organism: Anthonomus grandis grandis; assembly: GCF_022605725.1. Classification (NCBI taxonomy): domain Eukaryota; kingdom Metazoa; phylum Arthropoda; class Insecta; order Coleoptera; family Curculionidae; genus Anthonomus; species Anthonomus grandis. Next base: position 36,606,045 of record NC_065551.1, on the reverse strand, counting down.
TTTTTTTTTTACATTAATTTCAGGCCATTTTTCAGTTATTCCCGGTAATTTAGATTAATTTTCTATTAAAAATCAATTTCAAAAAAGATAACTTCAACTGCCTGATATCTATCAAATTGACTTTAACTGTATTCCAGCGAAATTGCATGATTATGATTATGATTCTATACAGCTTATAAAAATTATTAAAAAAATACTTCAACTGTCGGAAATAAATATTAAAAATCTATATACTGATAACTGTTTAAAATGTATATAAAATTGAGTTCTAGGGAAATAAAATAATTTCTTTCTGTTAATTTTAGGTTGTTTTTGAGTTCTTCTAGGTAGCTAATATCAGTTTCCTAATAAAACAATAATGAAAAAAAAATCAATTTTAATTGCCTGGAATAAAAAAAAATATTTTCAAGCTCTTTAAAGTTAGACAAACTCGACTCCAGGGAAATTAACATGAAAAAAAAATTAATTTAAAGTAACATTTTTAATTATTCCAGGCAGTTGAGGTCAATTTTCTATTAAGAAAAAATTCACTTTAATTGCCTGAAATTAAAAAAAAATTACTCCAATTGACTGGAATTAATATGAAATAAAGATTAATTTATTTATATTCCAGGGTAATACAGTAATTTTTTTTAATAAATTAATTTTAGGTTCATTTTCAATTATTCCAGGCCATCGAGATCAATTTTGTATTAAAAGAATCTTCAATCAAAAATCAATTTCAAATGCCCGGAATCTATACAAAATGGATTTCTTTCGTTTATTCTTATTTCTTTTTGTTTGTGTCCTGTACATACATTACACTTTTTTTTTATTTAATTTTCATATATTTACAAATGTTGTTTTTTTTCTATTTCTACTATTGTAATAAGACTAATAAGGCAAACTTGTACTTATATGTAGCTTTTTTATGCTAAATAAATGCTTTATTATGGACGATAATTTATATTCCAGGGATATTAAATATTTTTTTAATTAATTTCAGGCTCTATTTCAGGCAATTAAAATCAAATTTCTATTCAAAAAAAAACATCAATAATTAACTTCAATTGCCTGAAATATCTAATAAATTGACTTTAACTATATTGCAGGAAAATTTAATATTTATTTCAGGTATTTTTTAAATTATTCCAGGCAGTGGAGGTCAATTTCCTATTGAAAACATCATTGACAATCATCTTCAATTGCCTTAAATTTACACAAAATATATATTAGTTATAATTAAATATTTTTTTTAAACGAATTTCAGTTAATTTTTGAGTTATTTCAAATATTCGAGGTCAATTTTCAAATGTTTGCATTACAAAAAAATAACTCCTAAAAAAAATAATAAGGGAACTAAAAGAGAAACTGAAGAAATAAGAAAATATTTAAAAATAACAATATTTGAGTAAAATCTAAATAAATTTGTGAATAAGCCTCGTAAACCATTGCCTTTGTTACCGTGTAAGTAACTAATTTCAAAATAGTATCTGTGCTCCAAGTAGTTAAAATTATTTCTTAGTTCTTATTAGTCAATTTTTCAGGCTCATTTTAAACTGGATATAATTGCCTGGAATATTATTTTTTTCTTTCAGTCAGTTGAAGCCATTTTTAATTAATTTCGATATGTTTATTAGAAGTTTATACTTTTCTGTGAAAATAATTTAATATATATATTTTTTAAATATATTAAATTATTCATTATTACATTTTTTGCAATTTTGTAAAAAGCTGTTTAATTACCTCGTTCCAAGATATATTCAATACTTAAACTAATTTGTTAATTCTTATAAATATGTTTACAGTTCCTCACTTAAGTGATTCAATTGAACTAATCTAATTTTATTGATTGAAAGTTATATAAAATTGACTACGACGAAAATAAAAAATATTTTTTTTCTATAATTTCTATTGATTCATCCTTGTCTCAGTCCAGGCAGTTGAGATCTATTTTCTAGTGGAAAAATCATCAAAAATCAACCCTAACTGCCTTAAATTGATACAAATTGGACTTTATTTATACTCCAGGGAAACTAAATATTAAAAAAATTATTTAAGGTAATTTTTTAGTTATTCCAGGCAGTTAAGGTCAATTTTCTATTAAAAAATCAACTTCAAGTGCCTGAAATTTATACGCAATGAATTCTAATTATACTGCAGGAAAATTATATATTTTTTTAAATTTAATTTCAGGTAATTTTTTTAATTATTGCAACAGCTAAAGTAAATTTGTTATTAAAACGTTCATCAAAAATCAACTTCAACTGCCTTAAGTTTATGCAAAATATACTTTAGTTATGTTCCAGGGTAATTAAATAATAAAAAAAAATTATTTCAGTTATTTTTGAGTTATTCCAGACCGTTAAGGTTCATTTTGAAATGCCTTGAATTAAAAAAAAATTACTTCAACTGTCTAAAATTGATATGAATTAATTTACTGTCAACTAGAAGTTGAAATTTTTTTTTAAAAATCAGAAACCAAAATGCTAATTTTTCTGAAAATAGAAAAGCTAGAAATCTGAAAATTGGAATATAGATTCTTCTCATAAAATCATAGGATACCTTGTTGAGCGTTTTTTTTTTCAAAAAGTGTTGAAAAATGGAAACAATTAGCCATAGAAGTTAATTAATTTAAGGCAATTATTCCAGGCAATTGAGAACAATTTTGTAGAAAAAAAAATATAGTTTCAACTGTTCGGAACCTATACAAAACAGATGATAATAATTTATATTCCAGGGATATTAATTTTTTTTTAAATTAATTTCAGGCAATATTTGAGTTTACTAATGGTCGCTGAAAGAATCCAACCTCAAACCTCATAATTTATGATCTATAAAATTGGTAAGAGTGTTAACAACCCGTTCTTTCCTTACATGTTAAACTCAATATTACAAGATTTTAGTACAATTTTTTTAATAGTATTAATATTTTCTACAATTTTCTGCCAAAATGTGTGTAATTTTGTATAAATCAGCCAATTTTATATTACAATGTACCAAAAAACTTCTTAAATGTCTCAATTTTAAGTGCAAACATTCCGATAACTGGAGGAACTGATTGTTAATGTAAGGCCTCTTCTCAGTGTTTTGTACTAGTTACTACCTAATTGTATATAAAAGACAATTTACTAAAAACGCCCATATGCGCGGCCAGAGTCCTCGCCAACGTAATAGTTGGGTGTCGTTTGCATAAGATTACACTATGAAAATATTAAAGAAACCTGCTACAGTTCTCAGTCGCCCCTTCTATTTTTCCCTTTAAACCTAAGATAACATATCAAATCCAGCAACAAATGTTATTGATGCTCTAATGACGATTTTATCATTTATTGCTTGAAGAAAGGAATTCAGGTCGACAAGGTATTTTGATTGGTCATTGGCTAATTATTTTAAACATTTTCCTCCCGATTGAGTCTCTTGCCGATGTAATGATATTACAAGATAATCTTGATAAATGGTAATAATTTAAAAAGTACATACCTCATGTGTTTCAAAGAATCGGGACTCGGCCAGCGTCGCCTTAATCGCTTTTAACCTCTGAATGTACTTAGGCTAAAAAATGATTCAACTATTAATATTCAAAAAAAAAACAACTAAATGCCAAATAGTACTTACCACAGCATGGGGAAATCCCTCGGTAAACCTCGAAAAGGCCTCCATAATTTGCTCTTTAGTCTTCGTCGTCTTGAAGTCTTTACTACTGGTACCGTCCGCATTTCTGATACCCTCTATCCGGAATCCGAGGGTGGCCGTGGACGAAATGGTTTCCCGCCATACCATGTATCGGGGTTTGGTTACGCCCTTCAGTTTGTGCTCTTCTTCGCTGGGCGCGTTTGGGTCGATTTGGCACATTTTTTCGTACATATCCTATAAAATACCTTCAAATTACCCTCATAATACTTACTGTATAATATATAGAATTTTTTTGACCTTATAAAAGTGGCTGAGAGAAAACGTTGGAAATGATTTTTAACTTCGAAATTTCACCACTAAAGGTCGTAATGGAAAAGCCAATAATTTAATTCTAATTTTCTTCAGAAAATGTTAGCTTAAGGTACGTTTTTTTAAAATCATTAGAAACCTAGAATATTTTTCATTAATCATCCATAAAGCAGGGAAAGTGTAATTGCTTACATAGCTATAACTTTTAAAGGGCTTATATGATTTCGTTCAATTTGCGCTTGTTTAAAAGTGAAATGTAAGTACTTTTAAATACTGTATCCAGTAGTACGAGAAACTTTTTAGTAAAGTTAGGTAGGTGAGGTCTTTTAAATTAAAAGTAATTACTTGATTTTTCCAAAAAAAAAATAAATGGCACGGTATAATTTTGAAAAGTAGATGTAATTTAGTGCACCGCAGTCGGCTATCTTTTTTACTTTTTCAGTTATTACCGAAATAAGTATTTTTGACGTCTAATACGGCTCCTTTTGTTTATTTGGCATAAACTCATCATAGTTTTAAACTCTCTTCTAAAATTATTACAATAAATTTAAACATCATAATCCTAAAAAATTTAAAGCATTTTTAAAAATCAAAAGAACAGCAACAAACATTTCACAAATGTTCAAAGTCTTTACCATTTTGTAAGGTAATAAAGTGATTCTTTTAAATATTATTTTATTTGAACTCGATTTTATACTATAAAAAGGGGTTTTTATCGTTTCTTAAGATCAACGATTTTTTTCCAAAAATTACTAAAATTTAAGCAACTTTTTAATAATTCCCTAAAACAGTATCATAAATTTATCGATGGCCGTGATTCGAGAACAGTTGGCACGCGTCAACTCTTCATAGGCCACCTCGCCGTTCCTTTTTTGCTATGTACGAAACAAGGATGGAACTATATGACAGTGTGTCATAGTAGCGGAACGTCCGAACTGGTCTGCAATTTTTTTGTTATATTTTGTATTTTTAGAAAAGAGTAAAATTTAATTTTTTTTATTTGAGCTTAGCATGCCATCAGTGGATGAATACTCTAAAATATTTTTTTTATTATTTAAAATATTCTTGGCATGTCTGGCAAGTGTCTTCGATCAAATTTCTTACGTTTTCCAGGAATTAATTTTTTTTTTCGTTTTTCAAGGTTTCGATGTAATTTTTACACTTTCCAGGAATTTAAATGTTTTCCTATTTTTACAGGCTCTTTCTTGTGAGTATTCCAGGAATCATAAATATTTTTTTCTGTTTTTCAGGCTTTGGGACGTAATTTTTAATGTTTTCCATAAATTAGAAAAAAAATTCTTCCAATCTTTTGAGACGATTTTTTTATATGTAACGTAACTTTCGTGGCTTTTTTAGATATAGGAAATTTTATTTTTATTACCTTATTTTCCTCGTAGGCTTTTAAAAAATTATTCTATTCTTCCAGGCTCTCGGGTGCAATTTTGTATATGAGCCACTCAGAGGAAAAGTCGTATATGTCAGTATTTTTTAATTTTTGAGTTATACCATTAATTATGTTTCTACTGGTCTAATATATTCAGTCGAAAACTGGTATAAGTCAAAATTTTAACTTAGCTATGATAAGAGCTTCCTAACGTTATTCCTCTCAACATAATAAATTCGTTCGCTGGAATAGCGGTATATAAGTCAAGGCACCACGCTGTTCCGATGTCGCGCCAGGTCCTATTAAACACGCTTTTTCTTGTTTAGTCAGGTGTTATGGTACGTAGTGTGTAGATCAGTTACTGTAGCTAAGAAAAAAGATATGATAGAAGTTCTTCAGTGGATTCCCCCGATTCAGCATCAGTTCTTCCTGGACTTACTGACAAAGAAGATGCTGTTGACAGTGGTCCATTATCCAATTCTGATGAAGATTAATTTGTTTAATAACTTATTCTTACTCTCCTTACTGTAAGTTTAGGTCGTAAGATAAGTAGTAGTAATGTTTTACTCTTCAAGGTCTATATTTTTTGAACACTTTTATCAGTAATAGATATCATAGTAAACATACTACAGCTATTATTTTTCTTTGGTTCATCAGTTTTGTGAAATTTGGTTAACTTTTACGAGGAAAAGTGATATAACTCTCCAAGTTATACCACTTTTCCGCTACATTTTTGAAAGAAACTTACTGAAAGAATGACATTGGGCGGCAAAAATGCAATTAATGGGCGCAATCAGTAAAAATGTTTACCATATGAAATTTTAGTACAGGGTTATTATAAATATGTACATGAAAGTAAAGAATATGTTACTGTGATTTTTTAATTCATCCAGATGCAAAATATCAATTTTCTAAATTTCTACTTTAAGGGAGTTAGACCACTTTTCCCCTGAACGGCTCATATCTAAAAACTTTATTGATGTCAAGTCGTTTGCCTAAATGATTTTCTGAGAAAACTTGGCGTAAAGATACATGATACGAATGAAGTTTAAATCCTTTCAAACTTCAGAACACCCAAGGATAAATAATTTCTGGATGAAGAAAGTTTTCTCTCATCCTTAAATATGGTTTCTTACCGGACCCCTTTTAATTGGAACATACATTGATAGTTGTCAAAATACTGTTCTGCTATAATGCCTTCGTTTAGGATAGTTTGCAGCATATTCACGTACTGCTTTTTCAAAACACTGAAAATATACGGCAAGCATGGTACTGGTGTAAGTTCTTTTAACAATTAAAACGAGACCCGAGAATTACAATAACAGAAGCGAATTAAAATAATGAATTTAAATTAGAATAACGCACAACTAATTAAAAAAAGTCAACTGTCGAAAATAAGTAATTTGCAATTTTATTTGCCTATCTTCATGATTTTAGGTTTATGACTTTTAAATGAAATTAATTATCTTTTTAATTTAATAACTTCAGAATTTTGTTATTTTTTGCAGTTTGCTTGATAACCAAAGAACAACAATACAAATTTTAGAAATATTTAAAGTTTACGCCATTTTTTAAGGTGATAAGGTGATTCTTTCAATTAATATTTGAATGTTAATTCTAAAATAAAAATAGAATCCTTATGTACTTTTAAGTATTTTATTTTGCTTACTGCTAGTAAAAGGGTATTGTGAGTGGTAGCGTGACGGACAATAACCCCACTTTATTCAAAAAAATAATAACGGAAAATTGACTATATATCAGCTTTATATTATGCTATAAAAAGGGCCTTTTACTGATTCTTATGTACATATACATACGAAGCGCGTTAGAATATACGTTTATATGAGAAAAAATTTGCTCATTTTTGTCTGGTAAATACGCCCTTAAAATCTTTGCACTCATTTTTGAATCACCCTGTATAATGAGTACAGAGCCTTTACCATATATACTTAATAATTTATTTTTCAAAAACTACAACAATTTTAAACAACGTTTTAATAATTCCCTAAGAGAGTATCAAAAATTATCGATGGCCGTTATTCGAGAACAGTTGGCACGCGTCAACTCTCCATAGGCCACCGCGCCGTTCCTCTTTTGCTATGTGCGAAACAAGGATGGAACTATATGACGGTGCGTCATAGTAGCGGAACGTCCGAACTGGTCTGCATTTTTATTGTTATATTTTCAACTTTTAGAAAAGTGTAAATTTCAGTTTTACGTGTGACAAGTGGATGGATTATTTGCAATTTCATTTGCTTAGTTCATCATACTTACTTTACATAATTGTAATTAGATTGAGATTATAATGTTTAAATGAAATTATCTTTTTATTATGATAACTTAGGAATTTTTAGATATTTTTCTATTTTTACATAATTTGCATTAATCTGATGCCTAGATAAACTGCGAAGGGAGGTGCCGAATAAACAAAAGAAATTATTAATATACCAAGTGGTATGAACGTATTAAGGGTCAAAAATTCTTATTTAGATAATAACTCGAGAAGAATTAATAATTGAAAAAAATTGGCGACTGTGATATACAGGTTTTACTAGAAGTAAGTATAATCTTAATTGAACTAACCAATTTCAAATTTGTGGAAAAGTCAATGTTTGTGTAAACATTAGTTTAGTACTAAAATAATGACTGCAAACGTGGCACAACGGCAACGTTGTGAGGCATAAAACTCCAATAGTTTCTATCTCCTTTTAATTTCATAACCTAATTTTTTGAGTATACTTATTAGTAATTACTTGAGTCTTTAGTGATGGGAAAAATCGCATTATTTCGATAATCGGATTATAATTTGAATTAAAAATCACTCGTGTGTATATATTGCAACATCGCAAATCACAAGATATATATAACACGTTTTATCAGCTGAACAATTTGTAACTAATACTTAGTTTTGTATTTTTTTGTTCCTCGATCATTACACTGTTGCTGTTTCTTAAAAAGGTATATTTGAAATTTTAATATTTTTAATTTTAAATTATTGATAAACTGCGGGAAGTCAGTATGACTCAAAATAGTAAATGATGTTTACGGTGAGATCCGGAAATTTAAAAAAAATCAGTAGTTTGGGATTAATTTAACAAACTCGATGCAAAATGAGCCGTTTGCAACAAATGCAAGAAAAAATAAAATTATTTATGAAATAATTAAATATCACCATTATTTGGCATTTATATAATTATTTCATGTTTACTTGTAGGTAAATTATAATCTCAAATTGTATCTAAAATTCAGACCTACTTTCGTCCCACACCCTACAGTAATAAATAACAAAAAAATAATACCAGTATTATGATTATTATTTTTAAACATCGAATATTTTATAGAAAATTAAATAAATAAAATCTATTACTATTAGTCATAAAAAATATGAAAAGAAATAGCAACGCAATTAAAAACCTCGCTTCCGCCGCTTTAGTCCATATTCCCATGACAAAGCTCAAACTGTGCTCAAATGAAAACTCAAACGCTGACTACCGACTTGTGAGTGATCGCGAATAAAACATATGACGATTATATTTCATCTTTTACTTTTTCCATCACTCATTCAAAATAATTGGGTTATTTTCATAGTCGAATTATGAATTATTTTTAATCTGAATTATCCTATCACTACTGACCTTTACTAGAAACGTGTGCGTGTCAAAAACACGCATTCTTTGTTTTCTTGGGTTGTCATAGGGCTACATCTAAGTAGCATTATTGATAATATCGTACGTGTATGAATAAGCCGATAAGTTGACCTATCGAAGAAACACAGTATTTAATTGAAATGACGCCTCCTACTTTTTACTAAGCACTTTTGTGTATTTCTTGATGCAATGTTTAAAATTACTTATATTTCACTTTTAAACAATCCCAAATTAAACAATATCATATGAGCCTTTTAAAAATTATGGCTATTTAAACAATTACACTTATGTCAAAAAAAAATTCCAATGAGGTAAAATTACTAGTTTCCCAGTCGATATAGTCTAGTAGTAAAACACCCCGTATAAAAAAACACCGCATATGACATGCATTCACAAATATCTACCTATCTCTATTTGACACAAGTAGTGTATCTATGTCCTTATAGTGTTCTCACCTTTCTTAATTTAGGTTTTTCCTTGGCCTTGGCCAGTTCCTCCTCCAAATACGTCCTCACGCCAATCTTGCAGTCCATCACGCAAGGCGAGATAAAATCGCCGAGTAGATCCTGAAGTTGGATGTACTCCGATTCACCGTCATCGCTGGCCACTAGGCCCTTATATTCCGGCACGTACGGTCTAAGTACGTCCTTCATTAATACCTAAAAACTCGTTTAATTAATTTATCTATATTGACAATCAACGCATCATTAGCATGTTATGACGTCAATAGGACCAATAAATTTAACATTTTAATGAACTAATTTACGTCTAAATTAGAGAAATTATAATAATTTTTTAGAGATATTAATAGACCAATCCTCACCATATCTACAAACAATCGCTACGAGACGGTCCTGTCTGTATACTAACCTGAAAACATTTTTCCTCCTTGGTGCACAGTTTCTTCAAGATGGTACCCTGGTCCGGTCCCGCCTTAAAATTGCCCTGGTGGCCCGCTAATTGCACCCACGGGTACCGGTGCTTCTTGTAAGTTTGAAAAAAAGGTGTCCATTGCACGATGTTTCGTAGCTTTCGCCAACCAGAACTCTGAAAAATGATAAAAGAAAAATCAGCCTCGCCACGTTCGATAATCGCGTCTCACCTTCGACAATAATCGTATCGTTTTTTTCACTAATCCGCGCAAACATTTGCACGTTATATGACCGAGGCCCATAATCAGAATCGGCACTAGGATTAAATCATAAAACATTCAAATAGGAAGTGGCTAGATGTAGTACACATGGAAGGAAATAGGGGTTTGTATTGACATGTGCTAACCTACAACCCCTTGTTGATGGGTTGGTTGTTATTGATTTTTAAGGGAATTTAACGCCTCCTATAGGAAGAGGCTAGAATTGAAAAGTATTGATTAAGAGGTCTCAGTAGGACTCTTGGTTTTACCAAAATTGGAATGAATCCAGATAGCACCCAACGTTTGTTCAATGCACGTCCAAAATTAGTCCAATTATTATACAGTATGTCCAAGTACAAGAAATGACTATTCATTGGACAGCCAATTGGACGTAGTTATGCATAACGCGAACTAGCGCCAGAATAACAATTGTGGAAAAACACAACTAAGTTTCGAATGCCCTTAAAAATCGATAAATTTTAATACAGATCTAATTTTTGCAAGCTATATCCAAGACATTATTTCAAATTATACTATGTAAGCTTTTAGCAAATAATAATAAATTTTAGAAGTTATGATAAAAAATGTCACCTAGTCTGGTGGTTATGCTTTTTTACTTATTATTAGGTTTTTTATTTTACAAAATTGAACCACACGCCAAACTTGTCGCATAGCGCGTTTATGCAATGCCATGTATTTTCTTTTTAGACTGTATATTTCGACTAACAGCCCTATTTTTCATTAAGGTAAAAGGCTGCAAATTTTATGCAACTATTTAAAACCCTTACAGATCTTTTAGAAAATCCTGTAAAACCACTTTTTATTTTAAAGTAAAAGAAACAACAAAATTACAGAAAAACTAAACCACTTTATTTACTAACATAATAAGCTAAGCAAATTACAACTGCACAGCTATAACATACCTTGAAAAACTTCAAATAAAACTAGAGTTTCTTTGTAATAACTAACGATTACTTAAAAAATTCTATTACTGCCTCATTTCATAGAAGCACTAGATGGTTTGGTATCTACTATACTACACGATTTAGTAAAATAGCAGTCCGTTTCAGCATTTTTTGAAAATTTGAATTAAATCACTCAAGAAACGTCAGTTGATATTTCCTAGCTAAGTTCGGTAAATGCATCTGCGAGAAAAATGGTCAAAATTTGACAAATATCACGTGATATATACTAATTTTTCGGTACCATATCACGTGACAACTGCTATTTGCATTACTAAGCCAAGCGCCCAGTATCATGGCGTTTAATTGACCTATACAATTTCGTGACATTTAGTCGTTTTATGCAAAATTCAAGTAGTGTTATAAACCGTTTGGCGCTTAGTTTAATTTAAAATATATCCTTAACTATAGATTTCTAACGCTCGAGATTTTTTTCGTAGATAAATATGGTATTTGGCCCTCAGATGACACAATAATACCAAAAAAACGACATTGGCGTTTGGTCGTCGTTATGCATAACTATGTCCAATTGATTACCGGTTGAAGATATCCATTTGTATTACCATTATTGTCCAATGTTGAAAATATGGATTTTAGAAAAAGCATTAAAACTACAGCGATTAAGGCTGTTTAACGCGAATATATTTTTATACTAATAAATTCATAATTTTGACAAATCGTCTGTATAACTTTTGGTTTATCTAGCTGCCAGTTTATGTAGTTTTCGTTGTATATTAGAGTTGAAAGTACAAGCAAATTGTTGTTTAAGACAATGGTGAATAACGGATCACATGGCGAATGTCAATGCTTAATTATTTAAAATATTTCTTTAATCAATGACTAGAAAAAGTAACAATAACTTAGACAAACTCTACTTTCTTCCTTTGAAAGAAAATTAATTAATAAATGTAATTTAATGAACCTATATGGTATGTATAAGTGTAATTTTTTTGATAAAAACACCACTCAAATAATTTAATTAGAAGAATCTAAGTGCCAATTTACAAATCCCTAGATATTATATTTTGAGAGATATAAGCGTATTGTTTTTTGACATTCTATTTTTTTTTAAGGATGATTAATTTTATTTATAAAAATAAAACAAGATTCTTGTCTCTTCCACGTGTTCATACAATACACAATATACAGGATGTCCGAAAGCTAGATGCAATCCTTTAAGGGGGTGATAGCCGACTTAATTTCAAACATTTTAAGCTAAATATGTGTATGTCGAAATTTGTTTATAAATTTTTTATGGCAATTTTTGCATTTTTCTCAAGAAATATCAAAATTTCACACGGTAATAGAGCGCAAGTTACAATTAGTATCCACGCCTCTAATTTTGTAAGATTATCAACTTCGTACTGACTGCATCCACTGTTTTTTAAACTAAACGAGTTTCTGCCCGTTTTATTAAACAGTAGTGTAAAATGGAATTTACCAACCAAGAGTACGCTGACATTGTCTTCACATATGGACGCGCTAACGGTAATGGAGCTTTGGCACGACGCTTGTACCAAGAACATTATCCAGATCGGAGGTTACCAAACTTCAGGGTGTTTCAAAACACCTTTCGCCGTCTTACTGAAGTTGGCATTGGGAATAATCCGGCACGTGGAGTCAACCCTGGCCATATTAATGTAGATATTGAGGAGCAAATACTGGAAGCTTTTACCGCAGACCCTACTGCAAGTGTTAGAAAAGTAGCTGAAGACCTTGGCCTTTCTAGATGGAAGGTGTGGACGACCATGAAGAAAGATGGACAGTATCCCTTTCAAGGTACGGGGGTGCAGGGCTTACAAGAAGACCCTGCAAGACGAATTCAGTTCTGCCGCTTTTTATTGAACATGGACATCGAGGACCCGTTATTCTTAAGAAGTATCTTGTGGACAGACGAGTCCAATTTTTCCAGGGAGGGTATTACCAACTTCCACAACCTCCACGAATGGGCTGCCAAAGATGCAAATCCGCACTGGAAAAAACAAAAATCATTTCAGAACAGATTTTCGGTCAATGTGTGGGCCGGAGTAATAGGCAGGACTATTATTGGGCCACATTTTCTACGAGAGAATTTAAATGATGCCAACTATTTAGATTTTCTACAAAATGATATCCCCGTTCTTCTAGACGAAGCTGGATTATTAGAACGAGAAAGACCAATAATCTTTCAGCAAGATAGTTGTCCAGCGCATTGGTCCTTGGCTGTCAGGAATTACTTAGATGACTGTTTTCCGGACGGTGGGATCGGTAGAGGCGGAACCTTTCCTTAGCCTCCTCGATCGCCTGACCTAACTCCGTTGGATTTTTTCATATGGGGCCGGGCAAAGGAGCTTGTATACACCACCGAAATAAGAACAAGAGAAGAGTTGATTCGCAAAATAAATGAACCATTTGTCAGGATGAAAGAAGATAGGACCATAAGAGTAACCACCATCGAAGTAATAAAAAGGGCTCGTGCCTGTATTACAAATAATGGATTGCATTTTGAACATGAACAATAAATAGTTTAAACAAAATTGTGTTTTATTTAAAATTAAAACCTAAAATAACCCCACAATCGGGGCTCTAATGCTTAGTAGGCTTATGAGAGGTCTCAGTCTAATAATTTTTGTTTACATGACCTGCCGCACAAAAGAGGCCATAATTCTGAGAATTGGCCAGGCATCGGCATGAGTGATATCTAAAAATAAAGGGCGTTTCAATGTCTCTATTTTTTCTATAAGTTTACACAGAAGCTTGGAATTGATCGTATTTTTATTAATACACATTAGACGAAACAAAATAAACTTTGAAACTACGATACTAATTGTAACTTGCGCTCTATTACCGTTTAAGTGTGAAATTTTGGTATTTCTTGAGAAAAATGCAAAAATTGCCATAAAAAATTTATAAACAAATTTCGACCTACACATATTTAGCTTAAAATGTTTGAAATTAAGTCAGCTATCACCTCCTTAAAGGATTGCATCTAGCTTCCGGACACCCTGTATACTTTATGAATTTACAGTATATTGGTCATGTAGCTGCTCCAGCACACTACGCTGTACCGGCTCCTCACTATTATCATCATTAAGGACTGAACAGCTCAGATTTGTTAAGGCATATTTTTGGTATTTCTTATCTTGGTGATAGGTGCACTTATGTGGTAAAACAAGGATCCAAATTTCTTAAATATCGGAGTGACCCGACAAAATGTCTCTCAATCATCAAATTTATTGTCCCATTTGCCACGGTCTTGATAACACTAAATAAAAAAATCTGGCTCAAAGGACCAAAAATTGCCTGGAATTTAAATAAACAATTTTTGATCTTAAGAATTTAAATTTAATTTCTATTAATTGCAGGTAATTGATATCGTTATGTGTTTTTTCCAGGCACCTGAAGTAAGTTCGTACTTATACAAGGCATTCAAAGCAACTCTGTCTTACTTCCAGTAATTTCCTATTTATTACCTTCCCGATCCCAATTGCCTGGACGAAATAATATACAAATTCTTGGACTGCCTGGAAGAAGCAAACAAATTTCAGTTGGACACAAAATACAAAATACTGCTTTATTATACACCTTTCTAATATTAACGACTAAAATAAAATTAAAGCAGGTAAAGTGTAAAAATAATAATAAAGTTAAATAGGAAAATCGAGAAAGTTAACGAATATTGAAGAAAGGTTGCAATAGAATGGCCAAAAAAAGACCTAAAGCGACGATTTTGATGTGTTTGAATTGCCATATCCAGAGACAGTTATTATTCTGTTTTCTGAACGGGCATTTCAAGAAGTCCCTCGACTACCTTGAATAAATTAAATATTAACTTAACCGGTCAAAAAGCACATAGAAATATCGGATAAAAGCCAATAAAAAGTGAAAACAAATACAAATTATAATAATATAATAGAAAAATAAAAATTAGGAAAAAATACTATGTATTTTTTCTTCCAGGGACTCCCAGAAGTGTTATCTGGTGCAATATGAGGATTTCCCTCATGCTTTAGACAAGGTACTGAGAAGTATAAGATACTTTCAGAAAGATTCATTTATTTACGTATATTTTATAATTTTTTAAAAGCCCCCATTTTAAAAGCCATTAGAGTATATCAGAAATCAATATTTTAGCCACTAGAATTCAAGATATTCGGTTGCCAATAAGAGACAAATTATTTTGTTTCTTCCAGGCACTCCAATGAGGAAAATGTCAATATTTTGATTTTTAGTGAATGGATTTCGGTAATTTTTTTAGTAGTTACTTAAAGAGCCCTTGAAGTATCCTAGAAATCAATAATTACAATATTTTAGTCACTAGAAATCAAGATATTTAGATGTCAATAAGAGACAAATTATTTTTTTACTTCCAGGCACTCCAATGGGAAAAATGTCAATATCTTGATTTTTAGTGAATGGATTTTAGTAATTTTTTTAGTAGGTACTTAAGGAGCCCTTGAAGTATCCTAGATATCAATAACTACAATATTTTAGTCACTAGAAATCAAGATATTCAGATGCCAATAAGAGACAAATTATTTTTTTACTTCCAGGCACTCCAATGAGAAAAATGTCAATATCTTGATTTTTAGTGTATGGATTTTAGTAATTTTTTCAGTAGTTGCTTGAAGAGCCTTTAAAGTATCATAAAAATCGATAATTACAACATTTTAGCCAGTACAAATCAAGATATTTCGTTGAAAATAAGAGACAAATTATTTTATTTCTTCCAGGCACTCCAATGGGAAAAACGTCAATATCTTGATTTTTAGAGTATGGATTTCGGTAATTTTTTTAGTAGTGTCTTAAAGAGCCCTTGAAGTATACTAGAAATCAATTATTACAATATTTTAGTCATTAGAAATCAAGAAGTCTTATTTTATTTTTATTTTTATACATGTTTCATTTTATTTATACACTTTAAACAGTAATTTTAGTTATTTTTAAGTTTTATTTATACATACTTTCTTTTACCGTTTTATCCTTATTACCCTTGTTTGTGTAGTTGCTGTTTCGTATTTATATTTATTTTATTTTAGTTTTACAATTCTACTCGTACTTTCTTTTATTTTAGACTCGTGTTTTATTTATACTTTTTCTGTAAGTTTTATTTGTACATACTTTGTTTTATCATTCGTTTTACCTTTATTTATGTGATTGTAGTTTATATGTGTATTTATTTCATTTTTATTTTACAATTTTAACTCGTATTTTGTTTTATTTTTGCTATTTTATTTTAGGCTTAAATTTTATTTATAAATTTTCTGTATGTGAGACTTTTTGTATTTTTTGTATATGTATGCCATTTTGTACAAGCACACACTTTTTTTCAACTTTTTTTTCAAATTATTTGCATTTTTTTTAATTTTTATTGATTTAAATTTCTATTTTTTTTTTTTTAAATATGTATTATACTCGTATTATCTATATATTATGTATTACCTTTGTAGCTCAAGCTAAATAAATACATTATTATTATTATTATGATCAGTTGCTAATAAGAGACAAATTATTTTGTTTCTTCCAGGCACTCCAATGAGGAAAATGTCAATATCTTGATTTATAGTGTACGGATTTTAGTAATTTTTTCAGTAGTTGCTTGCAGAGCCTTTAGAGTATCATAGAAATCGATAATTACAACATTTTAGCCACTACAAATTAAGATAATCAGTTGCCAATAAGAGACAAATTATTTTGTTTCTTCCAGGCACTCCAATGAGAAAAATTTCAATATTTTGATTTTTAGTGAACGGATTTCGGTAATTTTTTTAGCAGTTACTTAAAAAGCCCTTCAAGTATCCTAGAAATCAATAATTTTCAATATTTTAGTCACTAGAAATCAAGATATTTAGGTGTCAATAAGAGACAAATTATTTTGTTTCTTCCAGGCACTCCAATGAGAAAAATGTCAATATCTTGATTTTTAGTGTATGGATTTTAGTAATTTTTTCAGTAGTTGCTTGAAGAACCCTTGAAGTATCTTAAAAATCGATAATTACAATATTTTAGTCACTAGAAATCAAGATAATCAGTTGCTAATAAGAGACAAATTATTTTGTTTCTTCCAGGCACTCCAATGAGAAAAATGTCAATATCTTGATTTTTAGTGTATGGATTTCAATAATTTTTTTAGTAGTTGCTTAAAGAGCCTTTAAAGTATCATAGAAATCGATAATTACAACATTTTAGCCAGTACAAATCAAGATATTCCGTTGCTAATAAGAGACAAATTATTTTGTTTCTTCCAGGCACTCCAATGGGAAAAATGTCAATATCTTGATTTATAGTGTATGGATTTCGGTAATTTTTTTAGTAGTTACTTAAAGAGCCCTTGAAGTATCCTAGAAATCAATAATTACCATATTTTAGTCATTAGAATTCAAGATATTCAGTTGCCAATAAGAGACAAATTATTTTGTTTTTTTCCAAGCACTCCTGTAAGAAAAATGTCAATAACTTGATTTTTAGTGAATGGATTTCAATAATTTTTTTAGTAGTTGCTTGAAAAACCTTAGGAGCATCCTAGAAATCAATAATTACAACATTTTAGCCACCAGAAAGTTGAGATATTAAATTGTCAATAAGAGATAAATTATGTTAGTTCTTTTAGGCACTCCTGTGAGAAAAATGTCAATATCTTGATTTTTAGCGTCTGGATTTTAATCATTTTTTCATTTGTCTCACATGGTTCTAGCAGTAGTAATAATATGTTAGATATGGGAAGTGTCTGAGGATAAATAATAATAAAAATGAAATTAGCTTGACCCTTGATCAGGAGCATTAGGAAGTAAGGCTTTGAAAAAAAAAGCTTTTCTTTTTATGATTATGCAATGAAAAATATTGAATTTCAATAAATTGTCATTGTGAACAGTGACCATGAAGCTGGGTGAATTAATCTCTTTAAACAAGACTAAAAAAAAAATAACAATAATTTAGGTAAACTCTACTTTCTTTCTACAATTTTTTGATTTAAATCACTGAAATGTGAAAAATTTCTTCTTTTAAAAAAATTAATTAATAAATAATAACTTTTCACTTAATGGACATATATAAGTCTCATCTTATCTACATCTTTATTTCAGCTGCTTCAAAACTACAATTTAGAGTTTATACAAAGCCGACAGAAACATCCTTATGGAAATGGCTCCGACGTACAAACAAAGGGTCAAAGTTCATAAAGAATATATTGTATTTATTTAATTTAATTATTTTTCTTGTTTAAATTTTAAGAAGTGTCCAAAAGTGTATAGTTTTACTCTTCATTCGATATTATTTGGACAATATTCGGATGTCCATAGTACTCCAAAAGGGGATATCCAATGGGTTAAAGGGTGCTATCTGGGTAATGAGTTTCACCCTTAAATTAAATACAACTACGACTTAACCCTAATGCAGAGAACGACTCATCATTTCATTAAACCTAAAAAACTAATTCTTCTTCACGAACCTTTTCTCCATCGCTTCTCGGTTCGTCGCGTTCCGATTCCCACTCGGAACTGAGATCGTCCGAACTGGGATCTCCGTACTCGGCGTAAAACGGCACCTCCAGCAAACTGCTTTGGTACTGCTCGTATCCGGTGTAGGAACTGCGTCTGCTGCCGCCTAAATTGGGGCTGGTGGGGCTCTGGGGGGTGGCGGGGCTCCGACTCCTTCGGAACACCCTACGACTGGACCTGGGCGACACTTTTGGGGAGATTCGAGGCGAGGCGTTCGTCGAGGCGGGAGACGGGGAACGGGACGCGTGGTGGAAATTGTAGTCTGCAAGGGAGAAGGCATTGTTGTGTTTCTAGCATTATTTTTGAGAGTTTTTTATCGAATGATTTATTAGAATATTCTTAAGGAGCATTTATTTCCCTACCAGAGGCAACTTTGTCAATCAAAGTTCAGCAGCCAACAATACCAAATTGAACAGGGTGTCCCACTATACACTACGTCGTTTATATCTTTTAATAATTTACATTCTGGATTTTTTTTTTTTGGCGCTGGTTTAACCAACTAGCCAGCTTCTCTGTTTGTGATCAAGTAGGAAAATATGTAAATAAAATAGAAATTTATTTATTTAAAAAAACGGGCCACTCAACTACTCCAATTGCTAAGTGTCACCAAATATACAAAGAAAAATCTGCATTCTATATTTTTAATAAGACATAAGCGGTGAATGCAGAAAGTAATTTATTTTAAGAAATACTAAAAATTAGCTTTGTACGAAAAATGTAACGGTTGGCGTTTAAGTGTATATGATGTAAACTGAAATCAGAATTAAGTAAATTATTCACAATTTGGTAGATAAATATTAATTCACAGTATTTACGTCTATTTTTAAGTGATTGTACATTATGGAACTTAAAATTATCATTGTATGTAGTCAATTTATAGTTTTTGAATTATGAACGAATGAATTTTGTAAAACATCGAAAATAAGATGAAATTCCTGGAAATTTTTTTTTTACAAAATCATGTCCATAATTTGAAAAACGCTGAAATAGGTGTCCAGACAACACGTGTACAAATTTTCAAAATTGTATCTGGTCAACTTTTTGAATTATGAACGTTTTGTAAAACATTGAGAGAAAAAAATGAAAATTCCTGGAAAATTTTTTTTTACAAAATCATGTCTTTAATTTAAAAAACGCTAAAATAGGTGTCCAATGAAATTGTCCAGACAACATGTGTACAAATTTTCAAAATTGTATCTGGTCAACTTTTTGAGTTATAGACGTTTTGAAAAACATTGTGAGAATAAAAAAAAATTCCTGGAAATTTTTTTTTTTTTACAAAATCTTGTCCATAATTTAAAAAACGCTGAAATAGGTGTCCAGTCAAATTGTCCAGACAACACGTGTACAAATTTTCAAAATTGTATCTGGTCAACTTTTTGAGTTATAGACGTTTTGAAAAACATTGTGAGAATAAAAAAAAATTCCTGGAAATTTTTTTTTTACAAAATCTAATTCATAATTTAAAAAACGCTGAAATAGGTGTCCAGTCAAACTGTCCAGACAACACGTGTAAAAATTTTCAAAATTGTATCTAGTCAACTTTTTGAATTATGAACGTTTTGAAAAACATTGAGAAAAAAAAAATGAAAATTCCTGGAAAAAATTTTTTTTTTTACAAAATCTTGTCCTTAATTTAAAAAACGCTGAAATAGGTGTCCAGTCAAATTGTCCAGACAATACGTGTACAAATTTTCAAAATTGTATCTGGTCAACTTTTTGAATTATGAACGTTTTGTAAAACATTGTGAGAAAAAAAATTAAAATTCCTGGAAATTTTTTTTTTTACAAAATCTTGTCCATAATTTAAAAAACGCTAAAATAGGTATCCAGTCAAATTGTGCAGACAACACGTGTACAAATTTTCAAAATTGTATCTGGTCAACTTTTTGAATTATGAACGTTTTGAAAAACTTTGAGAAAAAAAAATGAAAATTCCAGGAAAAAATTTTCTTTACAAAATGTTGTCCATAATTTAAAAAACGCTGAAATAGGTGTCCAGTCAAATTGTCCAGACAACACGTGTACAAATTTTCAAAATTGTATCTGGTCAACTTTTTGAATTATGAACGTTTTGAAAAACGTTGAGAAAAAAAAATGAAAATTCCAGGAAAAAATTTTTTTTACAAAATCTTGTCCATAATTTAAAAAACGCTGAAATAGGTGTCCAGTCAAATTATCCAGACAACACGTGTACAAATTTTCAAAATTGTATCTGGTCAACTTTTTGAATTATGAACGTTTTGAAAAACGTTGAGAAAAAAAAATGAAAATTCCAGGAAAAAATTTTTTTTACAAAATCTTGTCCATAATTTAAAAAACGCTGAAATAGGTGTCCAGTCAAATTGTGCAGACAACACGTGTACAAATTTTCAAAATTGTATCTGGTCAACTTTTTGAATTATGGACGTTTTGAAAAACATTGAGAAAAAAAAATGAAAATTCCTGGAAATTTTTTTTTTTACAAAATCTTGTCCATATTTTAAAAAACGCTGAAATAGGTGTCCAGTCAAATTGTCCAGGCAACACGTGTACAAATTTTCAAAATTGTATCTGGTCAACTTTTTGAAATATGAACGTTTTGAAAAACATTTAGAAAAAAAAAATGAAAATTCCAGGAAAAAATTTTTTTACAAAATCTTGTCCATAATTTAAAAAACGCTGAAATAGGTGTCCAGTCAAATTGTCCAGACAACACGTGTACAAATTTTCAAAATTGTATCTGGTCAACTTTTTGAATTATGAACGTTTTGAAAAACGTTGAGAAAAAAAAATGAAAATTCCAGGAAATTTTTTTTTTTTACAAAATCTTGTCCTTAATTTAAAAAACGCTGAAATAGGTGTCCAGTCAAACTGTCCAGACAACACGTGTAAAAATTTTCAAAATTGTATCTAGTCAACTTTTTGAATTATGAACGTTTTGAAAAACATTGTGAGAAAAAAAATGAAAATTCCTGGAAAAAATTTTTTTTACAAAATCATGTCCATAATTTAAAAAACGCTGAAATAGGTGTCCAGTCAAATTGTCCAGACAACACGTGTACAAATTTTCAAAATTGTATCTGGTCAACTTTTTGAGTTATAAAGGTTTTGTAAAATATTAAAAATTTAATTTGATAGCAAATTAATTACTGGCCAGCCACAAACTCAACTATAATACGAGTATACATAATCTCAGCAAAATCAGGCCCACCAATTTCGATAAACTTAATTACAATATAATCTGGAAACATCTAGATAAATTAATTTCCAAAATTTTGTTTAATTATTTAAATTATTTTTTCCATATCAAATTATTGTTAATATGATTTCAATTCTATATTTGTGTTTTCTCTACTAGTATTTTGGGATATGCAGAGATTAGATACTTTTTATATAAAGTATCATTTAAAATTAATTGGTTATGAATATTGAGACATATAAAATTGTGCCTAAAAACACGTTTGTGTTCTTCTTACATAGGATCAGGAGATAAAAGCATTTGTTGTTATATACATATGTACGATATATGAAATGTAAATTATGTGCAATCAAGTTAAATGAATTCATTTAGGCAAATAATCCAGAACTAAAAAACAATCTGATTAGGACATCCAGAATTCCAGGTTTAAGATGTCTCTTAAAGATAGTCAAGGATACATACGACGGATAGATACCTCTATAGATCTATAGATAACTCTTGGTTACTAGACAGGGTGTACTAAAAGGAATTAACTGGAAGATTTTTGATGAGAATCAGTTTGATCGTGATACTGTCATTTTGAAATTTCTTCAGTTTAAAGAATGAACAATATATTACGATTAATCATGTTAGGATTGAGGTTAACTCTTCTACAATTGCTTTCATTATGGTCACTCGAGTAAACAGTGTAAGGGTAAGACTATAGGTGCCTTAGGTCTAAGGGAGTTGAATCACAAGGTTGAAGACTACAGTATCAGTAACTCTAATCATAATACAAAAAAAATAGTGATTCTGATAACATTAACTTGATAAAAAATACTAAAACAAAAATTAACCTAAGATAGGTCCTAATTAGGTGAATTTGTTGGTCAAACCGTTGAGATTCAATGAAAGTTCCAGGAAAATTTAACCTTTTATAGAATGTTTGTTACTGTTGAATGGTATAATGGGGCAATTAATTAGTACGGTTTGAAAAAAATGGATTTATAATTAAAGATACAATTGACGTATGACTTGCCTTTTTAAAACAACCTTGTATATATTACTTAAACAAACTTCTTATTATTAAAATCAATTATTCTTACCAACAATTCTGCTTAGTACCAACATGTTGAATTAAAAAAAAAATAGCACACACGTAATGTCTTATACTATCACTACTACTATGATTATGTTATGGGAGATGTGAATACATGAACGGTCGCGGTAGTACTGACTGAGTGAATTATTAAACGCACTGAATGGCGGCCGCAATGTAGTACTTGCTTATATGATGAATAAAATATGCCGAGGAACACCTTAAATAGGATATCGATTGCGTTCGAGCCATTAACAATAACCGAACTGAAAGAAATTGAAGACGTATGTGAATTATTGCTATTATGCTCCTTTTATAACAGTCATTATAATTTATTGATTGAGGGTTTTTTTTTCTCTGTTTTTCCACCGTTAATAAGGTTTTTGCGTAGGAAGGAAAATAAATTAATGAAGTTGGTCACGTTAGCTGATGCAAGTCAATCTAGTCTGATTATTCTGATATTTTCAAAGCTGTACGTGGTGAACTTTTTGAGTTATGAACGTTTTTGAACCTTGAGAAAAAAATTTAAAATTCCAAAAAAAATTTTTTTCAAAATACTGTCTAAATTTTGAAAAACGCTAAAATAGGTGTCCACTCAAATTGTCCAGAGAACATGTGTACAAACTTTCAAAATTCTATCTGGTCAACTTTTTGAGTTATGAGTAATTTGTAAAACATTAAGAAAAAAAAAAACTAAAAATTCCAAAAAAAAAAATTTTTTTCAAAATCCTGTCTAAATTTTGAAAAACGCTAAAATAGGTGTCCACTCAAATTGTCCAGAGAACATGTGCACAAATTTTCAAAATTCTATCTGGTCAACTTTTTGAGTTATGAGCAATTTGTACAACATTAAGAAAAAAAAAACTGAAAATTCCAAAAAAAATTTTTTTTTCAAAATACTGTCAAAAATTTTGAAAAACGCTGAAATAGGTGTCCACTCAAATTGTCCAGAGGACATGTGTACAAATTTTCAAAATTCTATCCGGTCAACTTTTTTAATTATGAGCAATTTGTAAAACATTAAGAAAAAAAAACTGAAAATTACAAAAAAATTTTTTTTCAAAATATTGTCTGAATTTTGAAAAACGCTGAAATAGGTGTCCACTCAAATTGTCCAGAGAACATGTGTACAAATTTTCAAAATTCTATCTGGTCAACTTTTTGAGTTATGGGCATTGAGTCATAAAACATTAAGAAAAAAAAAACTTAAAATTCCAAAAAATTTTTTTTTCAAATTACTGTCTAAATTTTGAAAAACGCTGAAATAGGTGTTCACTAAAATTGTCCAGAGAACATGTGAACACACTTTCAAAATTCTATCTGGTCAACTTTTTGAGTTATGAGCAATTTGTACAACATTAAGAAAAAAAAAACTGAAAATTCCAAAAAAAATTTTTTTTTCAAAATACTGTCAAAAATTTTGAAAAACGCTGAAATAGGTGTCCACTCAAATTGTCCAGAGGACATGTGTACAAATTTTCAAAATTCTATCCGGTCAACTTTTTTAATTATGAGCAATTTGTAAAACATTAAGAAAAAAAAACTGAAAATTACAAAAAAATTTTTTTTCAAAATATTGTCTGAATTTTGAAAAACGCTGAAATAGGTGTCCACTCAAATTGTCCAGAGAACATGTGTACAAATTTTCAAAATTCAATCTGGTCAACTTTTTGAGTTATGAGCATTGAGTCATAAAACATTAAGAAAAAAAAAACTGAAAATTCCAAAATTTTTTTTTTTCAAAATCCTGTCTAAATTTTGAAAAACGCTAAAATATGTGTCCACTCAAATTGTCCAGAGAACATGTGTACAAACTTTCAAAATTCTATTTGGTCAACTTTTTGAGTTATGAGCAATTTGTAAAACATTAGAAAAAAAAAACTGAAAATTCCAAAAATTTTTTTTTTTCAAAATACTGTCTAAATTTTGAAAAACGCTAAAATAGGTGTCTACTCAAATTGTCCAGAGAACATGTGTACAAATTTTCAGAATTCTATCTGGTCAACTTTTTGAGCTATGAGCAATTTGTAAGAGATTAAGAAAAAAAAACTGAAAATTCCAAAAAAATTTTTTTTTTTAAATACTGACAAAATTTTGGAAAACGCTAAAATAGGTGTCCACTCAAATTGTCCAGAGAACATAAGTACAAATTTTCAAAATTCTATCTGGTCAACTTTTTGAGTTATGAGCAATTTGTAAAACATTAGAAAAAAAAACTGAAAATTCCAAAAAATTTTTTTTTTCAAAATACTGTCTAAATTTTGAAAAACGCTAAAATAGGTGTCCACTCAAATTGTCCAGAGAACATGTGTACAAACTTTCAAAATTCTATCTGTTCAACTTTTTGAGTTATGGGCATTGAGTCATAAAACATTAAGAAAAAAAAAACTTAAAATTCCAAAAAAAAATTTTTTTTTCAAATTACTGTCTAAATTTTGAAAAATGCTGAAATAGGTGTCTACTCAAATTGTCCAGAGAACATGTGTACAAACTTTCAAAATTCTATCTGGTCGACTTTTTGAGTTATGAGCAATTTGTAAAACATTAAGAAAAAAAAAACTTAAAATTCCAAAAAAAATTTTTTTTTCAAAATACTGTCAAAAATTTTGAAAAACGCTGAAATAGGTGTCCACTCAAATTGTCCAGAGAACATGTGTACAAATTTTCAAAATTTTATCTGGTCAACTTTTTGAGTTATGGGCATTGAGTCATAAAACATTAAGAAAAAAAAAACTTAAAATTCCAAAAAATTTTTTTTTTCAAAATCCTGTCTAAATTTTGAAAAACGGTAAAATAGGTATCCACTCAAATTGTCCAGAGAACATGTGTACAAATTTTCAAAATTCTATCTGGTCAACTTTTTGAGTTATGAGCAATTTGTAAAACATTAAGAAAAAAAAAACTGAAAATTCCAAAAAATTTTTTTTTAAAATCCTGTCTGAATTTAGAAAAACGCTAAAATAGGTGTCCACTCAAATTGTCCAGAGAACATGTGTACAAATTTTCAAAATTCTATCTGGTCAACTTTTTGAGTTATGAGCAATTTGTAAAACATTAAGAAAAAAAAAACTGAAAATTCCAAAAAATTTTTTTTTTCAAAATCTTGTCTGAATTTAGAAAAACGCTAAAATAGGTGTCCACTCAAATTGTCCAAAGAACATGTGTACAAATTTTCAAAATTCTATCTGGTCAACTTTTTGAGCTATGAGCAATTTGTAAGAGTTTAAGAAAAAAAAAACTGAAAATTCCAAAAATTTTTTTTTTTTTAAATACTGACAAAATTTTGGAAAACGCTAAAATAGGGGTCCACTCAAAATTATCCAGAGAACATGTGTACAAATTTTCAAAATTCTATCTGGTCAACTTTTTGAGTTATAAACGTTTTTTAAAACATTGAAAAAAAAAATGAAAATTCTAAAAAAAAATCTTAAATACTGTCTATTGCAAGTCAATCTAGTCTTATTATGGCACTCATACTGTATTTTTCAGAAATATCCATCCAATACGAATTAATACACTTACCCATAGTTGAAAAATTAAATATAACACGTTATAACTGAAATACTTTACAATGAAGTAACTTGATCGATTTATCAACAGCTTTTATATGTTTCTAAATTCGTTTTTTTTTGTATTCTCATGGTATTTCATAAGAAAATCCAGTATAGTGGAATCTCCTCGTTCCAAAGTCCAGAGTCCGTGCTAGTAATAAATTCGATAAGACAGTAGGTCATGAGTGTCCTAAATATTTATATTTTGACTTAATTTCAAGGAAACCTAGTTTATTCTTAGCTTTTTGATTATTCTAGTAATATAATTTGACTCTACAGTCACTTTTCAGTAATTAAACAGGTTAAAAATTCAATTTAGTAGTGACACCCCTAAAGTTTATGTTGAGTCTTATGGTGAGTTTTTTTCTTGACACTTTTTTAGCAACTTTCGAGTATTCAAATTAATGCTGCTTAAGCAACTTCTCTAAAATTGCATAAAACTTTTTATCGCATAATGAACCCTAAAAATTGACCTCCCAAACCCCGTTTGATTACGTAATAATAATCGGAGATATACGAGTACAACAACAAAAAAAAACTGGAATCTTTTTAATTATACTTACAGTAACGACGCCGATTATTATTTTTGACCTTCGCAATGAACTATCCTTGATTTAACTTTAGAACTGTTAAAAGTATCATTAGCAGACATTGTTTTATAATATTAATATAAATAATATACAGTAAATGTTGCACCGGAGGGTATTTGCGAAATAATCATTTTTTTTTTGCGCGATTTCAATCTCATCGTGGTATTTTTCAATATTGAAAGTGGTTCTCGTTTCGGATTGACGTCAATGAGACGCACGGCACCAGGTGGTCCCGATCGGGTTCAAAAGACGTAAATTATCTGACCCGATCAAAAATTTTAATTTAAGCAATTAGTTTTAGTCAAGTAGGGTTAGAGTGACGTAAGTACTTTGAAAATAAAATTGGCAACACTGTATGCGTAATAAATAAGCGTTAAATATGTAAGTACATAATATATTATATAAGCGTGTATTCAGTAGGAGAACTAAACGGTTTAATTTTTTAATGGGAAAAACTATGAAAAAACTAGAAAATGATAACAATGTCAATATTTGACATTTCTATCATGAATTATGCATATATTTATTAAAAAACTTTAAAAGTCTAATAATGAGAGATCAATTGACCAAAAAAAAACACTAAACTAAACAAGATAATATGGGATGATTACTGACAAAATTTTAAAGTCAATGAAGGAATGAAGATCGTACAAAAACGGAGACAACAATGCATATAAACATAAACATAAAGAAATGAGAACATTAATAAGTGAAGCCAAAGAAAAATGTACAGAATTAAAAGACTCTTACTAATAAAACAATATTAGATTGAGCTTCAAATTCAGTTGATTCATATAGGGTCTATGGATGTGGGCCTTGATCCCTTAGGATAAGTCCAGGAACTCCTTAGAAAAATGCTTTTTATGCCTTAAATTGAAGGTGAAACAAATAGATGTCTTAACAGTTTTACACGACTTTCAACCCCCTTTTTGATATAAAAACCCCTCTGAAATCCAGGAATCATTGACGGTCGCAATAAATTGATGGTTCACGTCCGTGATTGGTTTAATTACATAAAATCCAGTTCAGAGATCTATTAAAATCTTTGATGTATCGCAGATGCCGCACTAAATAGTCCGTGCGTCTATGTCCTATTTATTGTCGCATGATATACATGTTTAAATGGTAAAATTTTATATAATTTATCTATGAAATCATTTTAAATATACATAAAACCCCATGTTTTACACTATTTTTTAATTTTTCCTTCGAAAATATCAATTTTTAGAAAGAAAATAATATCATGAGAAAATAATATAAAAAAATTAACCGCGGACTAAATTTCAAGTATTTTTACAAAAGATTTCAAACACTCACAAACTTCTCACCTCTTTTTTGCCAATCTATTAAACAAAGATAAAACACCTGCGTTCTGGCGATTCCTACTTTGGGCTGTGCAAGTGATTGTGTATCTCTCTCTATCCCATTGATTTTGAGGATTACTTTCGTCGTGTTTTTAAAGAGATCTTTAAGGATGGGTCAATCTCATATATATGTATAAATTTAAAAACAAACAATAATAAAGGACATTGAATATGGCAGCCAAAATCCCCGTTAATAATAACCACCAAATAAAAATAAATCCCAATACCCAAAAAAAAGAAATATATAAAATTTGAAGACAAACCAAAACATTTTACCCTTTTGTGTCAAAAAGTAAATCTTTAATGCCTTAATCCACAGAATAAACGGTCCTAAGTAATTTGTATCACTTATTATAAACACCCCACTGAAACTAAACTTATTAAATTTAAATTTTTAGTTAAACTGATTTTACATACTTAAATTTTATAGTTAAATTAAATATTATCTTGGTATCACCTATCCTGAATTTCTAACTTAATAAAACTAAACTCAAAAATCCCGAATAATAAAATTTTAAATACAAATAAACTTTAAGGCCGGACCCGTGCAACTTTTCCCGCTTGAGTGGCCGTGACTGAGGTCAGACGTCTAACAAAATAGTACGTATAAAATAGTAGCTGTAAATATCATTGATACTGAAAATTGGTTAAAAAAAGCTCAAAATCGTAACCCAGAGACTCAAGATATTTTAGAAAAATTAAAAGTTGCTAAATTGACGCACGATTATTTTTCTCAAAACGAAATTCTTTTTAGAAAAATAAACCCAACCATATTCCTCCTGTGTATCGTGCTTTTGTCCCTAAAGGTAGCCGTCTAGGATTATTACGTTTGTTTTATGACGAACAATGTCACATCGGTCCTGATAAGACATTCGCAAAGATAAATCATTTCTTTTGGTTTCCAAAAATGGCAAAAAAGAAATATTGCGATCATTGTCTAAAATTTTTAGTGGGTAAAGCTCACACCGGCCCCAAACATACCAAACTACATCCCATTGACAAAAAACCGATTCCTTTTCGGACTGTGCATGCTGATTGTGTGGGTCCGTTTACTGCTTCTATCGAGGGGTGTCTGTGTCTATCTATCAGCACATCAATACGATTCCATGAAACCCATCTTAAGTACCGAAATTAATAACCAGCCTAGCTTTCAATAAATATCGGGTTACCACTTGAGGACCGTGGGCCATATTTTACTTTGCCTGACATTTATGACTCTTTCCATATAAAATTTTGCGATTTAAACATGCATGTCATGTGACAATACAAGCAACACCGGCACACGGACTATTTGCGGCACATCAAAGATTCTAATAGATCTTTGAACTAGACTTTACTAAAAGTAACATTTCAAAACTATTCAAAGCATATTAGAGAGATGAGATGCGGTAGAATGTCAAGTAATCGACTTTCGACCCTTTGTTTGGCATGAAAACCTATTTGAGATTCAGATTCATATTTTATTGAGAATTTAGGTGTTAAAGAAAATTGTATTGAAGAACCTAAAAAGGAAATAAAATGTGAATTATTTTGGCTATCTGTGACGAAGAACCGATGATATAAAGAGATTTATTATACTCTGAACTCGAAAAAGTTTATTTATCTCGAAGACCTACAATTTAGAATCCATATTTCTCTAATAAAATCATTGGACAATTAAAAACAAAAATAAAAGATAAGAGAGTCTTGAAAATTAAAAAAAATTAAATATACAAATGGCAGAACTTCGGCTGGACCACCCTGTACTTTTGACTCATTATAATAATAATAATAAAAATAGGTTGTATTTACGTCTCCGATATCCTTGGTATAAAAAAAAAATTAACAGCTTTATTTATAAATTTGCAACGCGTTAAAAGGTTACGCATCGCAGATAAAATACATAAAAAGAGGCAGCGTATAGCATATATACGGTTCGTGCATTATAAAATGCTCCTTCAATGTTAAAATGCGAAATATTTATAAACAAACCGCGGTAGCCATATACATATATATAACGCGTAAGTGATACTTGAAACGCAAAAACAGGCCTTCAAGCCGACCATAACTTTGCGTACGTAAATTATTATTGTTTATGGTTATGGAAATTTGTTAAATTTCATTTAGGATCGCTATAAGTGCGGTGCTTATTTCTTAATATCTGTCTATATTTAGATGAACCGCTTGGATGAGTTCAAAGAAATCACGTTCTGACGAAACATTCGTGAACCATGTGGCGTCAGAAGATTTCTTTGACGAATCACCAGGACATTACTGGTTGTATTTAAAATAAGATAAGATATCCTGTTTGACGTTAAACTATCAGAAATGTTGACTGATTCAGCGTCACATATTCCTGATTTTTTATTGATTACGTATGTAAGTATTTTAAGTTATTTGTAATTGAAAAAAAATTGACAATATGAAATATGTAAAAATGCACAGTTGATCCCATTAGAAATTTTTAAAATGATCGTTCTTTAAAAAATGTTGGAAGGAGGAAAAAAAATTGGGTTCCTAAAAAAACCACATTTTTCCTTAGGGCTTATGTATATTAATTATTCGTTTTTGCAAGTGATACAAAGATTAAAGTATTAAAGTCGAATTACGTGTTTAGAATGGAGACTAAAACATTTTGCAATAAACATTATTCCAAAAGTTCTAATTTGGGAGCTCATGCAAAAAAAATTCATCCTAGTAAGTAGAAATGATTCCTTAATTTTATTTCTATTTAATGTTACTTGGAAGTCAGTTTCAAGCGAGGCGGTTCAACGTTCAAATTTAAAGTCCAGTTCAGAGATCTATTAGAATCTTTGATGTGTCGCAGATGCCGCACTAACTAGTCCGTGCGTCTATGTCGTATTTATTGTCGCATGATATACATGTTTAAATGGCAAAATTTTATATAATTTATCTATGAAATCATTTTAAATATACATAAAACCCCATGTTGTACACTATTTTTTATTTGTCCTTCGAAAATATCAATTTTTAAAAAGAAAATAATATCACAAGAAAATAATATCAAAAAATTGACCGCGGACTAAAATCCAAGCATTTTACAAATCATTTTAAACACTTGCAGCACTCCCAGACTGTCACCTCTTTTTAGCTAGTCTATTAAACAAAGATAAAACACCTACGATCTGGGGATTCCTATTTTAAGTGATTGTGTATCTCTCTCTATCCCACTGATTTTAAGGATTACGGGGCCGTACGCAGATAAATTTTTGGACCGTTTTTGTATTATTTTCGTCGTGTTTTTAAAGAGATCTTTACGGATGGGTCTATCACCTTTAATAGTTGGGGGGAGTCATGTGAGGTTATTATTTGCTGTGTTTTGCCGGTTTTGCTTTTTTACACGTTTATTAAAGTGGAGAACTTAGAATTTGGCCTGTATTCGTCTAAATTTTTTGCAGTTTTTAATGTGAGGAAGTGTGTTTTTTTCTTTACGTTTGTGGATTTGTTTTAATATTATACTTAAAGACCTTAAAATGTTTCGACCCTGGGAAAATAGGCAGGAAAATTTGGCAAATGAAGAGGACAGTGTTTGTGCCGGCTTATGAAGACCGTGGGTGCACAAAAAGGACAAAAATATTTGTGGTGAAAACAGTAAGAGTGATCTGGACAGTGATTTAGACTCATATAATTCTGATGGTTCATTTTCTTGTGTTGAGGTAGCAGAGGAAGAAGCCAGGGAAGTAAAAGCTATAGGGGAAAATCAAGGGGTTTTAAAACGTAATTGTTTAAGTACAGACGCCAAACAAATTTGTTTAAATGTCTATAACAATCTAAGGAATGATCCTCAGATCACAAATGATTGTAGTGCTTTGCAAAAAACAGCGTTTTTAACAGGGGTTCCATATAGTACAATATGCTATTTTGTAAAAAAAGGGATTAAAGACAGAAAAAAAAGGAAAGATGCAGGACAATCAAAGGGACTTGACATGGACATTGCCAAACTGCTAAGGGAAGTTGTGTATTCTAAATACAAAAACAACGAGGTTCCAACTATAGAGATGGTTAAGGACACCTTATCGGCAAGGGACAAACATTTCACAGTCTCAACCTTGCGGAGATACCTAATAAAACTTGGATTCAAATTTAAGATGGTTAACAAAAGGGCTGCTGTAATGGAAAGTACTCGAATTATCAGGTGGCGTATAGAATATTTGGAAAATATTAAAAAAAATCGGGAGGAAGAAAGATCCATATATTATTTAGATGAAACCTGGTATGATACACATGACATGGCAAAAAAGGGTTGGACTGATAGTTCTAACAAATGTGTCCTAAAAGATGTTCCACCGAACAGAGGATCTCGGATAATCATTATTCATTGTGGTTCAAAAGAAGGTTGGGGAAAGATGGACTGAAATTGTGTGGCAAAAAAATAGAAGAGTGCTGAATGTGGACTATCATAGAAACATGCATGCAGATATATTTGAAACCTGGTTTGAGAAAACATTAATTCCAAATTTAAAGGAAAACAGTGTCATTGTTATGGATAATGCATCATACCATTCAAGGCTTTCTGAGAAAATCCCAAACACATCTTCACATAAATTGGAAATTGAGACATTTTTATTAAAACATGATCTCTATTTTCATGAATCTTATACAAAGAAACAATTATTGGAAATTGTAAATACCAAATCATGAGAAAAGCAGTATGTAGTAGATAACATAGCTAAAAAGTATGGTCATACTGTCCTCAGACTTCCTCCATATTATTGTGTATTTAATCCTATCGAGTTGATTTGGAGATAACTAAAAAGGAGAATTCGCAGGAAAAATAAGTATCCACAATTTGATAAAAAAGTTATAAATTTGATTAAGGAGGAAGTTATGAATTTAGGAGAGGAAGAGTGGAGAAAGTCTGAGGAAAAATTATAAGATATGAAGAGGAATATCGTAATTTTCATCAGATTATTTTGAATGGAGGCCACCGTTTCATTATAAACTGGGATAATGATGAATCTGATGCAGAAATTGAAGATCTGTGGCTAAACTAGTTATTGTTGCATATGGTAAGAAAACGCTTTTTTAATTAATTAAACAAGTTACAATTTTTTTTTACAGTTTACTGCCTCTGTTTGTCCTTCAGCGACATAATAAAGACTGCTTCTTCCTGCATTCTCTGGGAAAGTCCCTTTTTTGCCATAGTAAGAAAACCTTTTTTTATTAATTAAACAAGTTTAAATTTTTGATTTTTTTTGAAATTTTTGATTTAATGATTTTTTGTCCATGATTTATCTTATAGAGACATTATAACACCAGTTTAATTTTTTTTTTACAGTTACTGCCACACTTGTTCTGTCTCAGAGAGGCAAGACTACTTCTTTCATAATTCACTGGAGAAAAAAGCCTATTTTACATCTGAGTTGTAATTATTTAAACAAAAATTGTAAATTTATTATTAATTTAATTTAAAAAAATTATTTATGCTACTGGTGTACACTTTTTAAATCTGTTTTAGTATCCAAATGCTTTATTGCGACTGTGCGAGATGAAGTTGAAATCCATAGCAGCAACAAAGAAACTGGTTCCTTCCTTAATGGAAAAAACTGCTAAAGAAAAGGGTCAGATTCAAATGAGTAATTTTAAGATTTTGTATAAGAATTTTAGTTTTTAGTATAAGCATTTATTTTTGTTAATTTTCATCTAATCTCTCCTATTATGCACAATAACTATATATGAGGCAAACAAATTAATAAATATTACATTCAGGATGCAAAGTGTGTTTTTTTTATAAGTAAAACTTGTGTCTTTTACACACATAAGATATAGACAGCTAGATGATTTTTAATGTAAAAGTTTATTTAAAAAATATACTTCCACTTTTCTGACTACATAATTACTTTTTATAAAAAGAAGTTGGTACTAAATATATAGAGATGAGGGTGTTCATGAGTATATGATTATAATAATATATCATAATAGGTATTAATTAAAAAAAAAACAATAACAAAGGACATTGAATGTGGTAGTCAAAATGCCCGTTAATAATAACCACCAAATAAAATAAATCTCAATACCCAAAAAAAGGAAATTATAAAATTTGAAGATAAACCAAAACATTTTTCCCTTTTGTGTCAAAAAGTATATCTTTAATGCCTTAATCCACAGAATAAATGGGTCTAAGTAATTCGTACCATCTATTCTCTCATCACTTGTTATAAACATCCCACTGATGCTAAAAACTAAATTTATTAAATTAAAATTTTTGGTTACTCATTTTACGTGCTTAAATCTTATATTTAAATAAAATATTATCTTGCTATCAACTATCCTGAATTTCTAACTAAATAAAACTAAACCGAAAGATCACCAATAATAAAGATTTAAATACAAATAAATTTTAAGGCCGGACCTGTGCAACTTTTCACGCTTGAGTGACTGTGATTGAGGTGAGACGTCTAACAAAATAGTACGTGGGTGCATGTAGTCAAATTTTAGGAATCAAATGTATAAATTCTTAAAAAAATGCTTAAAACATTTATTTATTTTATGGAATGATTAAATATCGCTTAGAATATTACTTTATGACTCTTTCTGCATAAAATTTTGCGATTTAAACATGCATGTCGTGTGACAATTCAAGCAACACCGGCACACGTACTATTCGCGGAACATCAAAAATTCTAATAGATCTCTGAACTGAACTATACTAAAGTTTATTTTAACCTATACATTCTGAGTTATTACTGATGTAAAGAAGAAACACAAATTAACATTACATTTCATAAATCGGGACTCATTTTTTAAATTCTTCACTAGCAATGATTACTTTGTAGTTATTTGATTATTTTACATCACTAGTCTGGTATACAGGGTGTTGATATTGTGACAAAATTCAGGAAAGTGTTCTTTGGATAAAAATAAGAAAAAAAGTTCCTATACACATAGGTCCTAAACAAAAAAAATAAAATAAATTAATTTACATTAAATTATAGCGATCAGTCAAAGTAGAAAAATGGTTTTTAATTTTTTGTGCGAAAACCGTGCATCAAACGGACAAAGTCCAAGGGATCAAAAATGTTGCAAATAAAACGGGAATTTAAAAATATTTTTTTTATACAAGAAAAACCAGTGGCGTACCATTTTTCTTTATAAAAGTTTTCAGCAAAAAACCCGCACACACGCCACTGGAGTACATAAAAATGTTAAAAGTATGTTGGTAAATGGCTCTGGATACACAGACCCTGCATACCAATCTTTGGACAAATATCTACAGGGGTATTTAAGTTATCGAAAAAAAAATAATTTTTTTGTTAAAACTTTACCACCCTGTAGCTCAAAATCTAAAAGTCTAAAAATCTAATACTTTAATCTTTGTATTACTTACTTGTAAAAACGAATAATTAATATACATAAACGAAACGTAAACAATTAACATTAAATAACCGCAATACACAAAAGACAAACTGAGGTTAGGTTCGTGTACGTACTACGTATGCGCAAGCAAAAGAGCAAAAGTGCATTGTGGCTCCTGAGCTTCTTGTGAACTGGCCGAACTGTTAAACGACGACTTCCTACTCACTTACCAGAAGCAACGGATGCAAGAGCTGATGCACCAGGCCAATCTGAAGAAGAAATTCGGTAAAAACACGCGAGGAAACCTAAAGAACCTCCTCTGAAGTACCTTTATTATTACTTTTTTAGGGCAAATAGTGTTCTTGGGAACGGGTCAAGAGTTCTTGGACTCAATAGACAAAGAAGACAAAACAGTGACGATTATCGTTCACGTCTACTACGAGGACCACGTGGAACCCTGCAGGATCCTCAACGAATGCCTCAAAAAACTCTCGAAAATTTACGAGACGGTGAAGTTCGGGGCCATAATCGCCTCCACAGCTGGAGTGAGTAAAAAGTTCAAATCCGACCGGGTGCCCGCGTCAACTTGTTGCCTTGAGAACTTTGTGCGTCTCACTGATGATCTGGGGGAGAGGTTCGAAGTGGAGGACGTACAGAACTTTCTAGTCGAACACCGACTTTTGGAGGACAAAAGTTTAACCCCTGCATTGGTCAAGAGTTCGGCTGCGGATGAGTCCGACGATAGCGATTGAAGGTTTTCTTTGGCGTCGTTATATTAGGCTCAGTTTTGATCAACTTGTTGGGTCTCATATATGGCGTAGATTCGAGCTTCTAAATGTGATGAACTAACACTAATCTGGACTGCACGGTTCTCCGTTTTATTTCACTTTCAGTATTATTAGGTAGGTTATTTTTCATGACTATCGTCACTGCCTTCAAGAGTAATGATTTTTTATGATATTTCTTCAATAATAATAACCTAAACGTGCAATATTTAGGTCTGTCTTGTACCTGGTATAGTACTATTCGAAATGTATACCCCTGTATATAGGGATAAGTTAGACAACCTTTCTTAGATTTAAGTAACGGAAGAGGCTACTTACTGTGTCTTTTGTCTCCTAATACATGAAAAAGACTGTCCAAGCTTAGCGTCTCTAAATGTCAATCTTTTGTAAATCTATCTCTATAAGTAAATAAATGAAGGAAAAAGAGGGTGAATTGTTTTATTTGATCCTACATCTTTTTCAGAATTTCTGTAGTGGGTTGTAACTAAGAAACTATTGGCCCCACAAAAAATGGTTAAAATATGAAATCGTTTATTAGGAAACTGGTCTGCTTTGAGCGAAAACTCTTCTTAAAGGCATGAAAACTTTAAATAAAACACCCAAAAAGTACTCAAAAATTGCCCACAGATTGTGCAATGAAGTACCTTAATGATTTCTGTCAAGGGAGGCACAACTGGTAAAGATTTTTTAGCTTCTATATATTGCATGGAATCTTTTGAATTATCGAATTTGAAAGATCTTTCTACTACAATTGAGAAATCAATAAAATCCTTATAGAAGAAGAGGTACTATTAAAGGTGCCTGCACTCAAAGATCAGTGAATATTTTGGCTTCTAGGGCTCAAAATCATGTGTTTAATGAATTGGAAGGTGCTTTGAAGCTCCCTTAGACTAAGATTGAAGAAATCATCCAAATCCTTACAATATGAGACCAGATATTAGGGTTTTTGTGCAAGGAGAGCCTGGAATATTGAAAGTTTTTTTTATAGGAGTTCCTGTGGTCATAGATCAGTAAAAGATCATTAAAAATTATCGTTCTTTAAAAAATGTTCTTTGTATTTGGCTTTAAATAACAGTTTTTAATTCATATTTCTATCTTTAATAGTAAAAAAGTTATTAAAATTCTTAGAAACTATTCCAGGCATAAAAACGACAAAAATTTGCTGTATATTAATTAAATATCAATGATGTATTCAGAGAGTATCCTACAAGTAGCATTGTCGCTATCACAAGAGACAAAAACCAATAAACGTAATAGAAAAAAAAACTAAATAAAGTACAGAAACATTAAAGAAATTAAAGAAACGCATTCAGAAACCTGACAACTTTGAGGAAAACCGTTAATAAATTTGAAAATAAGTCTCATAAAGTGACGCTTTTGATTGCTTTGGAGACTTTATGGCCTAGAGAGTTATGTCGATGCCTATCAATAAAAGTAAGACAAGCCTGAACACACTGAAAGTTACTGCAACTAAACAAAAACAAATGTAAAGAAAAAAACTAAATAAATTAAAGAGATGCATAGAGAAATTTAACAAGTCTTAAGAAAAAACGTAATGTTACGTTACATAAGTAAATTTCGCATACAATATTACTATTTGATTTTCGATAATTTAATAATTAATATAATTAGTCTAAACAAATTATTTTATCTCATGTTGTATGCATAACATATAATTTGCAAGTTTATTAAAAAAAAAAAAATCTCCCAATTAACGATTTGTTTATATGAACTGAAATGGAAAAGTAGTTCACGCGATTATTCACGGATTTCTTTCCAAGAAATCTCAATTTTATGACAATCGAATCGAACGTTATGGCGTTTCGACTTAAAAAGTCGTTTCCTGGGAATTTTTTTATTGTAAAACCAAATATTAGTGTTATCAGAGAATATGATGGCGTTTATTGAAGCGGTCCCAGCTGTAGCCAACCTATTTTTTTCCAGTTTAAATTATTACACCCACCCAAATGAATTTTTTGTGATTCAATAATAATATGCTGATTGTGTGGCAAAAAAACGCGTATTTTAAGGTCGAGGTCGAATATTGGTGAATTTTATTAATTAAAAGGATGAGCCTAAAAATACTCGGCTATTATATAGTCTCAATGTCAAATGAGACACAATGGGTATTTATGAAGAGGTATAATTTTTTTGTGAATTTCAAAAAAGCACGTCTGCCACAATTGACGAACGTATTGAACTTTTTTGAGTACAGAGAGTACAGAGTAGGATTTGGTCTCTTGGAATTTCGTTTTTCGTTTTATTTACTTTTTTTTAAAATTGCAAAACTGTTTTTTCACTAATTTTTTAATTTTTGTAAAAAACGCTGAAATAGGTGTCCAATGATTTTCTTAGAGGAATTTATGTTCCAAATTTCAAGTCTCTAACTCTCTTGAGTTCAGAGATATGAGCATGTTGACTTTTTGAATTTATTATTTTTTTTAAAATATTTTTCATTTTGCAAAATTATTTTTCATTTTTTCTGTAAATTTTTTTGAAAAATGCTGAAATAGGTATCCAATAGTTTTACTAGAAGAATTTATGTTCCAAATTTCAAGTCTCTAACTTTCTTGAGTTCGGAGATAATATGAGCATGTTGACTCTTTGAATTTAATTTTTTTTTGAGATTTTTCATTTTGCAAAACTATTTTTCACATTTTCTGTACATTTTTTTGAAAAATGCTAAAATAGGTATCCAATGATTTTTTTAGAGGAATTTATATTCCAAATTTCAAGTCTCTAACTCTCTTGAGTTCAGAGATATGAGCATGTTGACTCTTTGAATTTAATTTTTTTTTTAATATTTTTCATTTTGCAAAACAATTTTTAATTTTTTCTGTATATTTTTTTGAAAAATGCTGAAATAGGTATCCAATAATTTTATTAGAAGAATTTACGTTTCAAATTTTAGGTCTATAAGTTTATTAGGTTCAGAGATATGAGCATTTTGTCCCTTTAAATTAACAAACAATTTTTTTAAACTTGCAAAACTGTTTTTTCACTAATTTTTTAATTTTTTAGAAAAAACGCTGAAATAGGTGTCCAATGATTTTCTTAGAGGAATTTATGTTCCAAATTTCAAGTCTCTAACTCTCTTGAGTTCAGAGATATGAGCATTTTGTCCCTTTGAATTAACAAACAATTTTTTTAAACTTGCAAAACTGTTTTTTCACTAATTTTTTAATTTTTGGAAAAAACGCTGAAATAGGTGTCCAATGATTTTCTTAGAGGAACTTATGTTCCAAATTTCAAGTCTCTAACTCTCTTGAGTTCAGAGATACGACCATTTTGTCTCTTTGAATTAATAAACAATTTTTTTAAACTTGCAAAATTGTTTTTTCACTAATTTTTTAATTTTTGGAAAAAACGCTGAAATAGGTGTCCAATGATTTTCTTAGAGGAATTTATGTTCCAAATTTCAAGTCTCTAACTCTCTTGAGTTCAGAGATATGAGCATGTTGACTCTTTGAATTTATTATTTTTTTTTAAATATTTTTCATTTTGCAAAACTATTTTTCACTTTTTCTGTACATTTTTTTGAAAAATGCTGAAATAGATATCCAATAGTTTTACTAGAAGAATTTATGTTCCAAATTTCAAGTCTCTAACTCTCTTGAGTTCAGAGATATGGGCATGTTGACTCTTTGAATTTATTTATTTTTTTTTAATATTTTTCATTTTGCAAAATTATTTTTCATTTTTTCTGTATATTTTTTTGAAAAATGCTGAAATAGGTGTCCAATGATTTTTTTAGAGGAATTTATGTTCCAAATTTCAAGTCTCTTACTCTCTTGAGTTCAGAGATATGAGTATTTTGTCTCTTTGAATTAATAAACAATTTTTTTAAACTTGCAAAACTGTTTTTTCACTAATTTTTTAATTTTTGGAAAAAACGCTGAAATAGGTGTCCAATGATTTTCTTAGAGGAACTTATGTTCCAAATTTCAAGTGTCTAACTCTCTTGAGTTCAGAGATATGAGTATTTTGTCTCTTTGAATTAATAAACAATTTTTTTAAACTTGCAAAACTGTTTTTTCACTAATTTTTTAATTTTTGGAAAAAACGCTGAAATAGGTGTCCAATGATTTTCTTAGAGGAACTTATGTTCCAAATTTCAAGTCTCTAACTCTCTTGAGTTCAGAGATACGACCATTTTGTCCCTTTGAATTAAAAAACAATTTTCTTAAACTTGCAAAATTGTTTTTTTACAAATTTTTTAATTTTTGTAAAAAACGCTGAAATAGGTGTCCAATGATTTTCTTAGAGGAATTTATGTTCCAAATTTCAAGTCTCTAACTCTCTTGAGTTCAGAGATATGAGCATGTTGACTCTTTGAATTTATTATTTTTTTTTAAATATTTTTCATTTTGCAAAACTATTTTTCACTTTTTCTGTACATTTTTTTGAAAAATGCTGAAATAGATATCCAATAGTTTTACTAGAAGAATTTATGTTCCAAATTTCAAGTCTCTAACTCTCTTGAGTTCAGAGATATGGGCATGTTGACTCTTTGAATTTATTTATTTTTTTTTAATATTTTTCATTTTGCAAAATTATTTTTCATTTTTTCTGTATATTTTTTTGAAAAATGCTGAAATAGGTATCCAATAATTTTATTAGAAGAATTTACGTTTCAAATTTTAGGTCTATAAGTTTATTAGGTTCAGAGATATGAGCATTTTGTCCCTTTAAATTAACAAACAATTTTTTTAAACTTGCAAAACTGTTTTTTCACTAATTTTTTAATTTTTTAGAAAAAACGCTGAAATAGGTGTCCAATGATTTTCTTAGAGGAACTTATGTTCCAAATTTCAAGTGTCTAACTCTCTTGAGTTCAGAGATATGAGTATTTTGTCTCTTTGAATTAATAAACAATTTTTTTAAACTTGCAAAACTGTTTTTTCACTAATTTTTTAATTTTTGGAAAAAACGCTGAAATAGGTGTCCAATGATTTTCTTAGAGGAACTTATGTTCCAAATTTCAAGTCTCTAACTCTCTTGAGTTCAGAGATACGACCATTTTGTCCCTTTGAATTAAAAAACAATTTTCTTAAACTTGCAAAATTGTTTTTTTACAAATTTTTTAATTTTTGTAAAAAACGCTGAAATAGGTGTCCAATGATTTTCTTAGAGGAATTTATGTTCCAAATTTCAAGTCTCTAACTCTCTTGAGTTCAGAGATATGAGCATGTTGACTCTTTGAATTTATTATTTTTTTTTAAATATTTTTCATTTTGCAAAACTATTTTTCACTTTTTCTGTACATTTTTTTGAAAAATGCTGAAATAGATATCCAATAGTTTTACTAGAAGAATTTATGTTCCAAATTTCAAGTCTCTAACTCTCTTGAGTTCAGAGATATGGGCATGTTGACTCTTTG
Source organism: Anthonomus grandis grandis (assembly GCF_022605725.1). NCBI lineage: Eukaryota > Metazoa > Arthropoda > Insecta > Coleoptera > Curculionidae > Anthonomus > Anthonomus grandis. The sequence goes on along the minus strand of NC_065551.1, from coordinate 36,564,296 downwards.
AATTTATTTATTTTTTTTTAATATTTTTCATTTTGCAAAATTATTTTTCATTTTTTCTGTATATTTTTTTGAAAAATGCTGAAATAGGTGTCCAATGATTTTTTTAGAGGAATTTATGTTCCAAATTTCAAGTCTCTTACTCTCTTGAGTTCAGAGATATGAGCATTTTGTCCCTTGGAATTAAAAAACAATTTTTTTAAGCTTGCAAAATTGTTTTTTTACTAATTTTTTAATTTTTGTAAAAAACGCTGAAATAGGTGTCCAATGATTTTCTTAGAGGAATTTATGTTCCAAATTTCAAGCCTCTTACTCTCTTGAGTTCAGAGATATGAGCATTTTGTCACTATGGATTTTTCAAAAAAAAAATCATTTAAATTTCCAGAGCTAAATTAATTTTTTTTTTTTAAATCTAGTAAATAAAAACCGTAGCAAATTTAAAGGAAACCTGCACAATTTGGCAACGACACAAACCTATTTCACTGCCGCAACTTCCAATAAATATTTTGGTTGAGTAATAATAGACTGAAGTTATTTTAAACGGTGACTATAACGATTAAACGAACTTACCTAAGTGAAGTTTAATCCTAATTATATGAAGCCTCGTCGAAGTAAATAAGCTTAGATGTAGTATATATTCTTAAATAGCTTTTTGTAAATTAAATAATTGTTTTTCCGTGATTTCAAAGCAGAGAAAATTATTTTTTTTTTAGTTTCCTAACATACCTTTAACAATCCCATGATCGTCCTCCCGAAAAACGCAGGGTGAGGGTGAGCAAGTGATCGCGGGTGAATTTAAAACGGAACTGAAAGTTCCCTCCTCCTCTTCGACGCTCGTTTGTTCCATAAACTCAAAACTCAACAGTTTACTCCTATCGGGGACACTTTTTTTATCATTCAGCACTGACATGACTGCGCCTCATGCGTAACTCGACCCGAATAACTCCGAACAAGAAAAAATAAATAAGTAATTACAAATTGATAAATAATGGCATTTTCTGTAACCGTGCTACTTTGGCAACCCACAAATAAAAAAGAAAAAAAAAACAATTATTGCAACTTTTCGCCTTAATATTGTAACCCGTAACCGAACCGAATTATGTAGGTGTGTGTATAAGTAGTATGAAACTTTCGCTCGTTTGTTTAATAAACGCGAAATATTCAAATGTTTATAATCGTAAAAGTAACCAAATATTTAACACATGCCCGCAGTGTAAAATTTCATTTTTAAGTCAAGAGACCCGGACGCAAAAACCAGGCAAAAGCGGCCACCGAGTGTATGCGTGTGTGTGTCTTCGTTCTGTTCAGCTGCTTTCGTATATTTTGTTATAATCCGTCAGTGGTACTAAAACATGTCGGTTTATCGTGGTACTCGCCAGTAGCGTAGCACGACTATTAGATTTCGGTTTTATTAAACTGCAATGTTATGTCACTATAGACTATAAATACGGATATAAATTGAATGATCCATGCGTTGCGTCTTTGGTCGGTCTATTATACCCACTGGTTCACACTCATTATGCGGTTACTAAGAGAAAAACAGAACTAGAAAGTCTATAAAGTCTTATAGTGGGCTTTTAATTTTTTATATCAAGTCAAATCAAATCAAACTTCTTTATTTGCCCAATATACACATATACAGGGTGAGTTTTTCAAAGCGCGGAGTAGTATTATGCATTGATGATATTATTTATCGATGACGTGCTCCTGGACTATTATTTGGTTAAGCATTCTTCACATTTTAAAAATATTTTGGACTATACAGGGTGTTCCTAAAAAGCAGGGCACTACAAAAGTTAATTTTTTTAAATGGAACACCCTATATTGCAAAACATTTTTGAATTCTTTGCGTAATTACCAATCTTTTTTGATAATGGTTTATATGCCAAAAATTAATAGTTTAGGAGATAAATCAAATTTTGTTGAAAATTTAGAATTTGCACGCATCTCTTTAATATTAAAATTTAGCACCTAAATTTTGAATACAGACTTAATTTTTATCATCAGAAGTAAAATAAAGTTACTTTGATATGCGTGCTATGTAAAATTATTCATTTTGTTATACAGGGTGTTTTTTTTGAAAGGCCAAACTTGCCCAACTTTAAATATAAAAATCTCTCTTATTTTAAATGAAACACCCTGTATATTTTCATGTCATCTAATAGCTTACTTAAGAGCCTATAAATTTTATTAATAATGTCCTATCTCTATATCTAACAGTTTTTGAGATATCATGGATTTTTCTGTTTTTCTCCTGTAAAAACTGACAATGCCGACTTAAAGTTTTGAAGCACCTCGTATTTTTTATGTCTCCATCAAGGCGCCATGGAAACAAATGAAAAAAATCTCAATAACAAAAAGACAGTTACATTAGTTAAATAGAGATTAATAGTTAGATTTGTTTTAAGGTGTTTTTTAGATATTCGTTTTCAATATTAAAAATGAATTATTCAAGAAATGATTTTATTGATATGATTTTTGTTTTGGGTGAAGCAAATAAAAATTGTCTGCTAGCTTAAAGGCTATATAGAGAAAAATATCCTCAACGGCGCACACCCGATTCCCGCAGTTTTCGCGTTGTTATGAACCGATTTATGACGACTGGTAGCGTGGATCTGCCAAAACGTAATGTTGCTAATAGGGTGGCAAATGAAGGAAAAGAACTTGAAATTCTTTTGCAAATTGAGGAGGATCCCCACATTGGTAGCCGTAGGTTAGCCTTACTTTCTGATGTTTCGCAGACAACGGTAAACCGGACAACACGGAAATATAAATACCACCCATATCACATTAAGTTGCATCAAGAACTTCACAATCAAGATTTTCAGCTACGTGTAACTTTTTGTGAATGGTTACTTCGCAAAATTGATTTTAATCCAAATTTTGTTAACTATATTATGTATTCCGACGAGGCGACATTTAAAAGCAATGGTGCTGTCAATAGGCATAATATGCACTATTATGCAACAGAGAACCTTCATTGGGTACGTGAGGTTCAGCACCAGAATCATTGGTCCCTTAATGTATGGTGCGGCATCCATAATAACCGTATAATTGGACCATATTTTTTTAATGAACCTTTGAATGGGCATTCATATCGAGTATTTTTACAGCAGCAATTGCCTGAATTATTAGAAGAAGTCAATCTCCAGGAACGGCAAAGTATGTGGTTTCAACAAGATGGTGCGCCTCCCCATTTTCATCGTGCAGTAAGGGAATATTTGGATCAAGAATATCCTCAAAGATGGATTGGTCGCGGAGGATTTGTTGCATGGCCGCCAAGGTCTTGCGATCTTAAGCCGCTAGATTTCTTTCTGTGGGGTTATCTCAAAGATAAAGTCTATGCAACAAAACCAACTACAAGGGAGGATATGATTATTAGAATTAGGGATGCCTGTCAAACCGTAACACCAGGAATGTTATACCATGTTCGACAAAATATAATTAAAAGAATTAATATTTGTATCGAACAAGGAGGACATATCTTTGAACATTTGTTGAACAGAAATTAACTTTTATTATATAAAAATAAGTGAATTTAATAAAAAGAAACGTCCATAAATTTGTTTCATTTTATAAGAAAAAATAACACGAAATGAAGGAATATAAGTATATTTCAAAAACTATTAGAGATAGGGACAGAATATTATTAATAAAATTTATAGGCTCTTTAGTAAGCTATTAGATGACATGAAAATATACAGGGTGTTTCATTTAAAATAAGAGAGATTTTTATATTTAAAGTTGGGCAAGTTTGGCCTTTCAAAAAAAACACCCTGTATAACAAAATGAATAATTTTACATAGCACGCATATCAAAGTAACTTTATTTTACTTCTGATGATAAAAATTAAGTCTGTATTCAAAATTTAGGTGCTAAATTTTAATATTAAAGAGATGCGTGCAAATTCTAAATTTTTAACAAAATTTGATTTATCTCCTAAACTATTAGTTTTTGGCATATTAAACCATTATCAAAAAAGATTGGTAATTACGCAAAGAATTCAAAAATGTTTTGCAATACAGGGTGTTCCATTTAAAAAAATTAACTTTTGTAGTGCCCTGCTTTTTCGGAGCACTCTGTATAGTCCAAAATATTTTTAAAATGTGAAGAATGCTTAACCAAATAATAGTCTAGGAGCACGTCATCGATAAATAATATCATCAATGCATAATACTACTCCGCGCTTTGAAAAACTCACCCTGTACAAATTATACACAATCAATTTTACAACTATATACTATATAACCCGAGGACAAAAAGGACTACAGCGCGACCATAGTGGCCGATAACACAAATTAAATACACAAATCATGTGAATTTGTGCGCGGTAACCCTGTAACACCTAAACTATACATAAATAAGTAAATAAGTCAATAAGATTTTCAATGGAACAGCAAATGGCAGAAAAACAAGGGCAGCTAACAGTAAATATAATAATTTTACAGGATATTATAACTTATTTTATTTTATTTTTGCGGGAAAATCTGACAACAGCACAGCACGCATGGTTTGGAAGAAATATAAGCTATTTTTGCTCATTAATAAGAAATTGCTTAGCGTCTTTTATAAGTAAATTCCTTTACTTCATCTGGTAAATCATTCCACAATTTAATCCCTATAAATGTAAAAGATTTCTGAAAAGGTGCAGTGCGATGTTGAGGTACCCTGTATTTATTAACAAATCCTGTATGATGCTGATGTAAAAATGGATTAAATCACGCTGCAAGGTATGAAGGTTGTCCAGTTTTTAAGATTCTATGTAAAAAAGTATAAAAATGAAGTTTTCTACGGTAACTCATATTAAGGATATTTTTATTATTTAAATGAGGTTTAATATGTTCTCTAAATGGAATATTGTAAGAAAAACGCATACAGCTGTTTTGGATTTTTTGTATTTGGTGTGCTAATTGCATCGTCAAAGATGAACCATAAACCACATCACCGTAGTCGAATAGCGATAATATTAAACTGTCACATAATTGATACTTTATTTTGGATGGTAGCCATTAAGTTTTTTCAATCTTATATAAGCAATTTTTAATTTATTATGAATAAGTGCTTGAAATGTTAGCGAATCATCAAAAAGTATACCCAAATTTTTCACCTCTGAAACTGAGGCCAAAGGCATATTATCTATTTGTGGAACAAATAATTGCCTAATTCTCTAAATCTGATATTTAGCATTAAAAAATAGCGTACAAGATTTAGAGGAGTTTAGTTTTAAATTATGATTTGTTTTTATTTTTTTTGTCAATATTTTTGTTTACATAATCTAAAGAAAATGAAGTGTATATTTGAGAATCATCAGCATATTGTTGAATTTTCGAGTTTTCAATAGAATTGGTACAAATTCAGATCGAACGCTTTGAAAATCTCTGACAATTTCCATACAAAAGGATCTATCTATTAAATATTGTTCGAACAATTTTACAGAATTATCAGAAAGTCCATAGTAATGAAGCTTGGCTAATAGCATATTGTGGCTAATCGTATCGAATGCTTTGCTGAAATCGAGAAATGCCAGGCAAGTTATTAGTTTCTTATCTTCACTGTGACGAACATCATTTAAAAGATTTACTAAACAAGTAGAGGTGCTGTAACCAGATGCGCAAACTAAGTATACCAGCGTCTTATTTGGGTCACCTAGATTACGAAAACACCGGGTTATAACAGGATCCGAGCAGAATTAAGAGGATGAGAGCACTTTGAAAATCGTGAAAAAGTCGTTTTCGACGTCCGTTTTTGAGGCCAAAAATGGGCATAAAAAATGCCATATCTCAGCTACTAGAAGAGCTACGACCTTGCGGATGGTCTCGTTGGATTCAGAGCGACGAAACTAAGACAAAACCGTTGAAATTTTCCCGATAGCTCCCATAGAAGCCGAGATATCGACCTTCAAAGTTTGGAATTTTTCATTTTTCGGGTATACCCCCCCGTATCGAATTTTTTCACCAAAAATTGATTTTTTTCGAAATCAAACTAAGTATATCAGCGTCTTATTTGGGTCACCTAGATTACAAAAACACCGGGTTATAACAGGATCCGAGCAGAACTAAGGGAATGAGAGCACTTTGAAAATCGTGAAAAAGTCGTTTTCGACGTTCGTTTTTGAGGCCAAAAATGGGCATCAAAAATGCCATATCTCAGCTATTAGAAGAGCTAAGACCTTGCGGATGGTCTCGTTGGATTCAGAAAGACGAAACTAAGACAAAACCGTTGGAGTTTTCCCGATAGCTCCAATAGAAGCCGAGATATCGACCTTCAAAGTTTGGAATTTTTCATTTTTCGGGTATACCCCCCTGTATCGAATTTTTTGACCAAAAATTGATTTTTTTCGAAATCAAACTAAGTATACCAGCGTCTTATTTGGGTCACATAGATTACGAAAACACCGGGTTATAACAGGATCCAAGCAGAACTAAGGGAATGAGAGCACTTTGAAAATCGTGAAAAAGTCGTTTTCGACGTTCGTTTTTGAGGCCAAAAATGGGCATCAAAAATGCCATATCTCAGCTATTAGAATAGCTACGACCTTGCGGATGATCTCGTTGGATTCAGAACGACGAAACTAAGACAAAACCGTAGAAATTTTCCCGATAGCTCCCATAGAGGCCGAGATATCGACCTTCAAAGAAATGTTGGGGAATCCTGACTGGCACGATAGGATAAAATTTGACGTGTTTAGGAAGTCGTACAATTGTTTATTAATATGTTTTTCAAGAAGCTTAGAAACTATTAAAAGAATACTGATCGGTCTTAGATCCTTGAGTCCTTTAGGATTCGTATTTTTAGTTAGGGGTTTCACGTATACTTTTTTCCATGAAAATGGAAATTAACTTTCTAAAATACAGGAATTTATTAGATTTAATAGGGGTGGAATGCAGTATGGCAAGCAAAGTTTAATATCCCTCACTGATATACTATCATCGCCAATTGCCCCAGTGGATATACGATTCAGAATCTTTAACAGGGAATTCTCGTCTATGAGCGTAAAATTTAATTTGATATTAACATTTGAACGATAAAAAACGATTTTGTCATCTGACGCAGAGTTAGGAGCTTGAAAAGTAGATGAAAAAAAGTTGCAAATCTGTTCTGGATCACATAATTCATTGGGAATTTCAACTGTCTTATTGGATGATATATTTAATTTTTTAGCATTGTCCCATAAATCTTTTCCTTTTTTTTTGAAGAAAATTGGTTAAAATAAGTAGTTTTCCCCTGTGTAATAGCATGTTTTATAAAATTTCTTAACTGTCTATAATATTCTAAGTTACTCAAAGTTTTGTTTTTTAAATATTTCTTGTGTGCCTTATCCCTTAAACGCATTAAAAGTTTTATGTTATCAGTTATCCAGGGCATAAAATTTTTCTCTTTAACTAATTTTTGTTGAAGTGGAGCGTGTTTATTTATTAAATTTAATATATTCGTATTAAAAATATCTAATTTTGTATCAATATTGTTTGTGAAATAAATTCCGTTTTTATAATGACGGTATTTTAAATGTTTTACTTTGTTTTGTATTTTTGGAAAATTTAATATGGCGTATACTAAATTATGGTCGGTTAGGCTTCTTGACACAGGTATAGAAACGGCTTTTATCACTTCAAGTTCTTGACTTGAAATAATCACATCAATAAGACTTGACCTATTTGTCAATAAATTATGGTGTGTAGGTTCAGTTATTAATTGTTTAAGTTGAAGACATTTAAAACATTTTTAAGGTTTCTTGTATTCACATTTTCATTTAGTAAATTAATATTTATATCATAGAAAAAAGAAACCAGTTGAAATAACTAAATTTTGCGTTCATTTAATATTTAATGTATATGTATATTTAAATGAATCTTATAAAGGTATTGGTAGAAAAAGACCAATTTCCTTGGATCAATCACATATATATCTAAATACCACTATTTGTTTAAACGTTTAAGTAAATACGTGAAAAATGATAATAAAATGCCAAAAATGATTAAATTAAACTAACACTACATTTATTATTTAATGTAATTCCAAAATATTAATATTAAATTAAGGCATTTAGTTGAATCAAATTATTACAGCTTTGAGTCACATGTCCTAAAGTTACTTTAAAACAATATTTTTTTTGCGTTATAATAATTACTGATTGAGGTATGTTAAGATGGCAATTTAGTTGAACTAATTACGTAATTTCATTGTTTCAAAATAAATAATTTATATGAATAAAGACTATATATGAATTGCTAAAAATTTAATTTAATTCTTCGATAAACAAAATGCTTGATGACAATTACAAAATATATAATTTAAAAAAATGAAATAAAATGTAATATAAGATAAGTAAATATATAAGAAATTAACAGTCTTGCAAATTGAAAAAAAATTAAATTCGAAGGTACAAAATGCTCATATCTTTGGACTCAAGAAAGTTAGAGACTTGAAATTTGGAATACAACTTTTTCTAATAAAATCATTGGACACCTATTTCAGCATTTTTCCAAATCCAAAAAATAGACAGAAAAAGTGAAAAACAGTTTTGCAAGGTGCCAAAATATAAAAAAAAAAACGATTAATTTCAAAAGGACATAATGCTCATATCTCTGAACTTAATTAAGTTAGAGACTTGAAATTTAAAACACAAATTCTTCTAATAAAATCATTGGACACCTATTTCAGCGTTTTTCTAAAAAGTGTATAAAAAAAGTGAAAAACAGTTTTGCAAAGTGAAAAAATAAAAAAAAATAAAAATTTCAAAGGGACAAAATGCTCATATATCTTGACTCAAGAGAGCTAGAGACTTGAAATTTAGAACACGAATTCTTCTAATAAAATCATTAGACACCTACTTCAGCGTTTTTATAAAAAAAATTAAAAAAAAAGTGAAAAACAGTTTTGCAAGATGAAAACGTAAAAAAAAAACAAAGGGACAAAATGCTTATATCTCTAGATACAAGCAATTTAAAGACTTAAAATTTGAAACACAAATTTCTCAAATTAATTTATTGGACACCTATTTTAGCGTTTTTTCAAAAATTACAAAAAAAGTAAAAAAAGAGTATTGCAATTTGAAAAAATAAAAAAAAAAAATTCAAAAGGAAAAAATGCTCATATCTCCGGACTGAAGAAATTTAGAGACTTGAAATTTGAAGCACAAATTCTTCTAATAAAATAATTCGACACCTACTTTAGCGTTTTTCCATAAAATAAACAGAAAAAGCAAAAAACAGTTTTGGAAAGTGAAAAATATAAAAAAAAAATTAATTTCAAAAGCTCATATCTTTGGACTCAATAACGTTAGAGACTTAAAATTTGAAACGTACCATTGTTCTTAATTTTTTTCCAAGTAATTAGTATTAAGTAACTTAAACTATTATTATTTTTTTAAGAATTTCATCAAACTCAAAGGCGTAAAATATTTTTTTTTCTCAATTTTGCTTCCAGAGACTTAAGTGAATTGATATTGCCCTATTACAGGCATTTAAACACAAATTTTCACATTCACAACAAATAATACACTTACTCCAACCTTTTATAATAATTAAAAGAGTATTCCAGGATTTTCAGTTATTTTATAAGCATTAAAATTAAAATTCTTATGGAACTTAATGATTGTCTATCATAGGCATTCGAGTTAAGACACTTATTACAAACTCTTGAATTAATTTAAAGTTTATTCCTACATTTTGGGTTTTTCATAGGAATTAATAAATAATGATGGTTTTTCTAAATTCCCAATCAAAAGCCTGGAATGAGTTTTTAATAAAAATCAAGAGCCTGAAAAAAATGTTCTAGTTATTTAAATGCCAATTATTTTGATTCCAAGGACTTAAATTAAATAATATTTCGCTATAACAGACATTTATTTTAAGCTATTGAAATAATAAAAAAGTTATTCCAGGATCTTCAGTTATTTATATGATATGGGTACTTCAAATGATGAGAAACATTATTCAGAAACTTAAGATACTTCATGACTTTCTTTTATAAACTTTTGAGTCAATGAGACATTTATACTCAATAGAAACTGACTAGGCTTCTTGACTCTGGCCACACCACTGACCAAATATCTGGAAATCTTTTAATGCTACAGAAAAATTCTTAAGAGACTTGTGGCATGCATCATGAGTCAAACAAAGATAGGTAGATAATTATGTACTTTTTCTACAGAAATAAATTCATATAAAATTTATTTGGAATATCGAGGACTATTCTAAAGAAAAAAAAATGCATTTATTTTCCATTTAGTGGAAGAAAATCACATAAAACCCTTAATCTAAAAAGGCAAATTTTTCAAAACGAGATAGGAAATTAATTTTTGCAATAGATGCCTGATTTACATACAAATTAAAAAGTAATTTACTTAAGAAAGAACTTATTGACAATTTTTGGTATTTCAAAAACCAACAAATTTCAACTCTAATGCCTAGAATATGAGTGTAATAATTGATTCCAAGAATAATTATATTCAACTTAAATTAAACCAATTGCAGCAACACGCCACTGAACCGCAATAATTAAAATTCCTTTCTAAACTTATCATTAAAGTGGTCTGCCTGACCTAATGGTCAAGTAGTTAGGGTTTACCCTATAGATTCTCTTCATTAGTTATCAGAAACCATTATGGTTTTTGAATTCCCTATTGACGTACTTAATTAAAAAAAAATATTATACATATATACCTATGTATATTATTATGGGAATTTATAGCGGAAGCAGGAAGGTGCATCGCAGTCACATTAATAACACGCCTGGAAAACGTGTTAGCATTTAATTTCATTTTTTATTTTACTGTTGAACTTCGTCGTTTACATATTTGAATTATTTAAGTCGTTCAAAAATTTAATCCTTGACTGAGATTAATCGGCGATTTTCTTGAATTTATCGACGAGTTTTTTAACCGCTCGGGTCGGTTCTTTTAAAATCTGTTTATTTTATTGCAAAATCCTAAATTGATTTAAAATTGACTTGGAGGTTAGGTAACCCATGAACAAAATTAATGTCCATAACCTCTTCAGTCCACACGTCCAGCCCGCTGTACATTTTTCAAAATATATTAGCACGGGCTCAGGACGACTTAACGTGATTTGGAACCCGGACGTGCATACATACGCCAAAAAATATTTGGTTAAAAATATTTGGCAACGTTGGATTTTTTGAAATTGAAATATCTTGCATTACTCAGCTACCTAGGGACCGTATTTTTAAATTAAGAAATTTTCAACATGTTGTTAACACTCTTAGTGTTTCGAATGAGGTAAAGCAGTCAAATCGGCTATGGAAAGTTCAACCTATCATCGATGCGATTCGTAAAAAGTGTATTACTTTACCAAGGAGTAAAGAATTGAGCAGATGATTCCCTTCACAGGCACTACTGCTCTCCGACAGTACGTTAAAAACAAGCCAAATCCAGTAGGACTCAAAAATTTTGTTTTAGCTACACCTTCCGGACTGGTTTTAGATTTTATGACTTATCAAGGTGCAAAAACTTGGCCAGATGGTTCTCCCGATCAAAATTTGGGAATAGGTGTATCGGTTGTAAAGAAGCTTTCAGAAGATTTGTCGCCAGGGCACATAATTTATGTTGATCGCTACTTTACTTCAGTCAAGCTACTGGATCATTTACTAACAAAAGGAATTTTGGGAACAGGGACAATTATGAACAACATAATTCCGCGAGATCTTAGGAGCAAAATAAAAAATGATAAAGAGCTCCTCTCGAATGGTCGGGGTTCCTTTGATGAGTTTGTGCGAAAAAACAAAAAAATGACCATTCTGAAATGGATGGACAATAGATCAGTAACAATGGCATCAACATCTTCAGGCTCTGCGCCAGTAACAGAAGTACGCCGATGGGCCAAGAAAAATAATAAGTACCTTCCTGTTTCATGTCCAAACTCTGCCACTAGTTACAACCATTCTATGGGAAGAGTGGACATGTGTGATAGACTAATATCTTACTATCGCATTCGTATGCGAACAAAAAATGGCCGGTAAGAGTTTTCTGGCATTTTGTGGACTTGGCAATTACAAATTCGTGGGTTGAATACCGCCAAGACTGCTTGGCGTGGAGATAGAAAAAACTTTATCATGGATTTATATCGGGAAATCTCTTGCCCTTGGGGCACAAGCAAAAGGTTTTCAAGATCCAACTTCTTCATTAGATGAAGAAACAAGTCAACCTGCTAAAAAATGCAAGAAGTCGGAGACGCCTAAAAGTTTTTTTTTGCTTTTTTTAAATCCTAATAAACCTATTTTATTAAAAGTTTCACAAAAAAAAAGTAAAACAATTATACTGGCTCCAAGAATTGGTTTTTAAGCATCAACAAGTTCCGGGAAAAACAATTGAATTTGATAATTGATGCTCTCATTAGATCCAGAAGAACGAAACTAAGACAGAACCGTTGAATTTTTTTAGATAGTCCCAACAGAAGCCGAGATATGCACCTCCAAAGTTTGGGATTTTTCATTTTTCGGGTATACCCCCCCGTATCGAATTTTTTCACCAAAAATTGATTTTTTTTGAAATCGAACTTACTATACCAGCGGCCCTAAAAATACGATATCTCGGTTAATAGAAGAGCTACGCCCTTGCAAATCATCTTGTTAGATACAGAAGGACGAATTTAAGAAAAAATCATTGAAATTATTAGGATAGAGCCTATAGGTGCCGAATTATAGTCCTTTAAATAGAACTTACTTTATTCAGATTTGCGAATAAAATATAATTCGAATGTATGTACTTATCTATCAATAAAACATAATCATCGACAGTTCGGATTGTCAGGTAAATGAACCGTGGCGGAATATAAACGGAATCTTCCTAAAAACGTCAACATTATTCGTTTGACGTCAAACGGGTTTATTATTTGATTTCACCGGCCGGCGGCACCACGCGAGACTTATTTAGAATAATTATTAAAATGTTATTTTAATAATAATAATTGCCGTTTTCCATTCGTTCAAGGACACTGGCGTGCGCGATCGTTCATATAATATTTCATAAATCGTTAACGTATATCTATTATTAAAAGCATTTCGTGAGTTCCCAGCTATAGTGCAAGACGATTAGACTTTTTCTGCTGAAAAAATCCCATCTGGCTGAATTTTTTACCAGAGCTTCTTTTTGACATTACAAATCATCCCTCAAAGAGAGAAAATAACATCAAAACTATCAATCCTACGATAAAACGAGCTATTACCTTTTTTATTCAATATGAAATTCTCCACAATAAAGGTCTTATGCATTTTTTTCGTAGAGGTCATTTTTTTATAGAAATTTTACTTTCAATGTTGGACATTGAAAAAATTGTACTTTTTTCCACGTCACCATAGAGGTAAAGTACCAGACGCGTTTTTTTTTCTTAATCGCGCCGTAGGACATCTATTCTCACATTCAAATAATTTGTCATTAAATTTGTCCACCAATTTCATCAAACGATAAGATACGCGTCATTACTTGTTCAACAGTAACCATCAAGAATTCCAACATTTTCATCGATATTAATATTTTTTCCGATTATTGTCGCCAAAGCCAGATGGAGAAGTGTATGAGCTCTGATGGCTCTCGCATAAGCATGACCATCCAACGTTTTTTTCCACAGAGTTTGTAGCATAAATGACACTCAAAACATCTTTGAGACCACTGCCAGCCATGATATAACCAATTGATCCAAGGAACCACATAAGTAAATGAAATCCGCCTAGTCTTATAATTTTTCTTTAAAATAATTTTAATCTAAAAATCATATGTAAATTAATTAATTATTCCGGGCAATTGATATTTAATATTAATTAAAATGCCTTAAATTATGAAAAATCCATAGCTCAGCTGTCCAAAGATAGAGCCATCATGTTTGAAATTGTAAATTAATTATATTTTAAAGGTCATTAATAAGTAAGTTAAATTATTCCAAGCAGTAAAACTAATTTTAATTAAAAGGCATCATATTTAAAAAAAATAATAAAAGCCTCAGTTTTCTGGAATCTTAATTAGTTAAATAAGCTTAACTTGAACATTATTATTAGTTAATTATGCCAGGCACTTAATGCTCAAATTTTTTAATTAACATGGAGTAATTTTTTTAGATAAACTACTTCTGTGGATAAATTAAGCCTAAATTGTCTGGAATTATAAAATAATTCTAATTTAAATATCATTATTAATGAGTAACTCAATTATTCCAGGCAGTTGGAGTAAAACTTTAATTAAAATGCTTAATATTTATTAAAAAAAAAATTAAGAACCTGTTTACCTAAAATTCTAGTCAATTAAATATAAATAATTAATTAAGTATTTCAGGCACTTGAGGCGAAATTTTAATTAAAATATCTAACGTGTATAAACAAGATCTCAATTATCTAGAATTCTAACTAATTAAGTAACTCTAACTTAAACATTATTAAATAGTAAAATATTCCAGGCAGTTTAGGTGTAATTTTAATTAAAATGCCTTAAATATTCAAAAAACTACAACTCAAATGCCGGGAATTATAGTTTAAAAAAATCTTATTTATGTATTATTAAATATTCCAGGTACTTTCAATTAAAATGTCTGACATGAAAAAAAATATCTAGAATTCTAATTAATTTTAATTTAAAGATTAATAGTTATTACATTATTCCAGGCAGTTGAGGCATATATTTAATTAAAAGGTGTGATATTTTTAAAGAAATCAGAGATTTGAAATTCTAATTAACTTAAATTTAAATATTGTTAATTATTGAATTATTCCATTCAATTAAGGCAAGACATGTTAAAAAAAATGAAGAGCTCAATTATTTGGAACCATTAATCCTTTAAATTGTTCCAATTGGCAATTGAGGCGTAATTTTAATTAAAATGCCTTAGATATTGACAAAAAATACAGCCCCACTACCTCATATAGAAGAATCGTGCTTGGAATTGCATTATACTTTTAATTTAATTCACTAAGTTAATATCATTAATTACGTAAGTTAATTAATACAGGCATAACTTTAATTAAAAAATTTGATATTTGAAAAAAAATCACGGACCTAATTCCTTGAAATTTTAATCAATTCAGTAGAGAGATTAGGAATAAAAGCTCATTTAACTGGAATTCTAAATAATTAAATAATTATAACGCGAACACAATTAATTAATACAATATTTCAGACTTGAAATTCTAATATAATAATTCTGAATATTCCTATAATTTATATTTAAATGTTATTAAATAGGTAGTTAATATACCTGACATGTTAAAAAAAATTCTTAATCATCTAGAAATCTAATTAATTAAATAATTCTCTTTCTATAAGCTACTAGCATGGACATATAGTTGCATTGTATCATGAAAAAGTAGTATGTTTTATCCATAACTATGTAAATAATTTATTTGACTTTTAATGAATAGGAGTAATAAATTGTCTCCACACTATGTCAAAAACACGATCTCATAATCGCTCATTTTATCGTAGGATTGATAGTTTCGACGATATTTGTAAAAAGGTGTTTTTTGTGACCTTTGACCACCCATAAAAAAAAGCTCCACTTGGATTCATGGGGACTTTTGAGAAATGATTTGTAATGTCGAAAAGAAGCTTTGGTAAAAAATTCAGCCAGATGGGATTTTTTCAGCAGATTGATCTTCTTTTCGTCTAATAGTCCTGGACTACTATATTTATGAAAATCATTGTTAATTTACATTGCAGCTGATTTATTTGAAATGAATGCAGAAATTGGGTATCATCCGCAAAGCGTTTACAACGTCGAAGATAGCCATGTCAGATACCAAGAAAAGAATTGGCTTAAGCACTGAACCTTGGGGTGCGAAAATTTCGAAAGTACGAATTTTCCTAGTTTAAGGTATGCCTGGAAAACCATGACTGTTGGATCGTCTATTTAGTACTCTAGCTTTCCACACATAATGTCATGATTCAAAGTATCAAAAGCTTTGTAAAAGTCCAGCAGTACCAAGGATGATAATATGTATATTGCTCTTGTCGATGTTAATAATTTTCTAAAATGTTTGATAAAATTGCTTCTAAAGTTCTGAATAATTTTTAGGTTTACTAACTTTGAGTAGGAGTCTTATTAAAGCACATTTCCATATGTCTGGAACATACCCGATTCCTAAAAAAGCAATTTATGATATGAGTAATATAACCCCATATGCATCAGATTTAACAGTATTTGGGACACTTTAATTTAACATCAGACCATCAACTGTCAATTGGTTTTCTCATATCTCAAAAAAATGTCAATTTAATTACGATTACCCCGGTAAAGAAGAAGGTTATCAACCTACATAACCAACTATAAAAAGTATAACATTCGATTTCTAAACGGTTTATTCAATCAATGATACGCCAATGAACACCCAGATTCCTCGTCATCTTTTTCTTCGAATCCTTCTTAGTATCGACCTTAATTCCTTCATGATTTTTACGATGTCAAGATTTTGTATTATCATTATCGGTATGATCGATTGGGTGGTCTTTGACGTTCATTTATTTTATTATTCATTTTATTTATGAGCATTTATGTTACTGTTACTTCAGGATTCTCCTTTGTTTTCTTTTAATTACTGTATACGGTGGGAATATGATAGAGAGTGTACATTAATTGTCTGGTTCCAGGGTCTTAAAAGAGATGAATTAATATGATGGAAAACACATTTTAAATTATTATATAAGGAAAGTTGTACATCTCAATGAGGTCTAAAAAATGGTTGGTATCAATTTTTCTGTCAGATTCACAGTTTTTGAGATACAGTTCCAGGAACTTTTACTCACACTTTACAATTAGGTAATTATAACCAAGACAGTCAAGGAATTCAATGTCGTTACACAATTTTTGACTCGAAAATAATAATAGTAATGACTAAATATAGTATGAGAACAATAAAGAAATTAAAAAAACGCACGAAGAAAGCTAACAACTTTGAAGGAAAACCGTTAATAAATTTTCAATTCATCTTCGTAAAAGGACGTTTTTTATGTTGGATAATTCAGATTCCAGATCTGTCCTTAGATTACGTCCAAGGAAATTTTTTACTGGACACCTGTATGCCCTTAACAGAAGAATATTGAAACGTTATTAGGGTATTCTTTTATTAATTCACAAGTTCAAGACAAAATTTTATATTAAAACATAGTAAAAAAATATAAATACAGTATGAAAACAATAAAGAAATTAAAGAAACGCACCAAGAAAGCTAACAACTTTGAAGGAAAACCGTTAATAAATGCGTAGATAAACGCTTTTTATGTTTAGCTACAAGATCGGTTCTTCGATTAAACAACTTACGTTTAAAGGAGTCTTTGGAGATTTATGTAAAAAAATGCCATTAAAAATCTAAAAATTTTATATTGAGTTATTACTTAGTATCAATTTTTCCGACACTCCGGAAACTTTACTCAATGAAATTCAAGTCTAAGACTGTTCACACAAAGTTTTTTCTAAATATTTCGGTTAATATTAATCTGACAGTATTGAGAGTTATTAGAAAAGTTGTAGATCTCAATGAGACCTAAAGAAATGGTTGGTCTCAATTTTCTTGTCAGATTCACAGTTTTTGAGATACAGTTCCAGGAACTTTTACTGACACTTTACAATTAGGTAATTATAAACAAAACAGTCAAGTAGTTCAATGTCGTTACTATCTTTAGAATTTTTGGCTCGAAAATAAGTATAGTAACGACTAAATATAGTATGAGAACAATAAAGAAATTAAAGAAACGCACGAAGAAAGCTAACAACTTTGAAAGAAAACCGTTAATAAATTTTTAATTCGTAAAGGGACGTTTTTTATGTTGGATAATTCAGATCCAAGATCTGTCCTTAGATTACGTCCAAGGAAATTTTTTACTGGACACTTGTATGCCCTAAAAAGAATATCGAAACGTTATTGGGGTATTCCTTTATTAATTACAACTTTGAAAGAAAACCGTTAATAAATTTTTAATTTAACTTCGTAAATAGACGTTTTTTATGTTAGATAATTCAGATCCAAGATCTGTCCTTAAATTATGTCTAAAGAAATCTTTTACTCGATACGTATGCTCTTAACAGAAGAATATTGAAACGTTATTAGGGTATTCTTTTATTAATTCACAAGTTTAAGACAAAATTTTATGTTAAAACATACTAAAAAAATATAAATACAGTATGAAAACAATAAAGAAATTAAAGAAACGCACCAAGAAAGCTAACAATTTTGAAGGAAAACCGTTAATAAATGTGTAAATAAACTTCGTAGAAAAACGCTTTTTATGTTTAGCTACAAGATCGGCCCTTCGATTAAAAAACTTACGTTTAATAGAGTCTGTGGGGTTTCTGTGAAAAAATACCGTTAAAAAACTAATCATTTTATAACACACGAAAAACAATGAAAAGCACAAAGTCACGGTCTCACAACATTTACTTAAAGCTACACGTGTTTCACTGTGATTTACATAATCTCTTCCAACTGAAGTAAGTTTAATATTGTGTTAAAATGCCTTGGCTTAACAACAAATGTTTTGAACTTCTCCTCAGTGTTCCGGTAGCCCATAGGTTATAGTCGCTGGCTTGTAAGCTTGTTGTCGCGGGTTCGATTCCCAATAGGTGTGATATTATTTTGCAATTTTTAATTTTTTATTTTTTGGTTCTAAATAACTGTATAGTCATCCTAACCTTAAATGTATGTTTATTTACTGTTTTGCCAACGTTAGTGGCTTTTTAAGGTTTTAGTCTTTTTAATGTCCTCTTTTTTTCTTTCAATACTAATTATTATTGTTTTAGGCCTGATGATGCTCTGAATAGAGCGAAACACGTGTAGCTTTAAGTAAATGTTGTAAGACCGTGACTTTGTGCTTTTCATTGTTTTTCGTCTGTTGTATACGTCGGTCTCTTTGTGAAAAATGGATGAGATTTTCTTAATTAATCATTTTATGTTTAGTTACTAGTTAGTATCAATTTTTCTGTCAGGTTTACAGTTTTTGCGATACAACTCCGGAAACTTTTATTCAATGTAATTCAAGTCTAGGACTGTTAACAGAAAGTTTTTTCTAAATATCTCGGTTAATACTAACCTGACAGGATTGAGAGGTTATTAGAGAAGTTGTAGATCTTAATGGGGCCAAAAAAATATGTAGTATCTATTTTCTATTTTTTCACTATAATTAGCCGCAAAGCGCATTGCCGGAGTCAGCGATGCAGCTGAGTTATGGCTATCAGAGTGGGACTAGTTTTCACCATTAAAAAATTTTAATTTTGACTTTGAGGTCAAAAAAAAAGTATAAGATAATTTTTTTGAAAAAAATGAGTAGCATTTTCGTAATGTACGGGTCGAAATCTATAAAAAAACAAATTTTCAAAAAGATTTGAGAAATTTTTTTTTCTTCGAATTTTGAAAATTTTGACGATCTTTTTTCAGGGAAAAAAAATTTTGTTTTTAAATCTTCTTGAAAATTTGTTTTCTTATAGACTTCGACTCGTACATTACGAAAATGCCATTCATTTTTTCCAAAAAAATTATCTTATATTTTTTTTTGACCTCAAAGTTTCAAAGTTACAAAAATAGGTCAACTTCTGATTGCCATATTTTTTGTTTCTTAACTAGTTGAATAAAGCCGAGTATACTGGCGTGTACCCTTATCCTTTAACTATAACTAGCCGCAAACCGCACTGCCAAAGTCAGCGATGCAGCTGAGTTAAGCCTATCAGAGTGGGACTAGTTTTCACCATTTAAAAAAAAATGTTTTGACTTTGAGGTCAAAAAAAAATATAAGATAATTTTTTTGGAAAAAATGAATAGCATTTTCGTAATGTACGGGTCGAAATCTATAAGAAAACAAATTTTCAAAAAAATTTGAGAGATTTTTTTTTTCTTCGAACTTGAAAATTTTGACCACCAAAGTATGCATTTTTGTCAGGGAAAAAAATTTTTGTTTTTAAATCTTCTTGAAAATTTGTTTTCTTATAGATTTCGACCCGTACATTACGAAAATGCTATTCATTCTTTCCAAAAAAATTATCTTATATTTATTTTTTGACCTCAAAGTTTCAAAGTTACAAAAATAGGTCAACTTCTGATAACCATATTTTTTGTTTCTCAACTAGTTGAATAAAGCCGAGTATACTGGCGTGTACCCTTATCCTTTTACTATAACTAGCCACAAACCGCACTGCCGAAGTCAGCGATGCAGCTGAGTTATGGCTATCAGAGTGGGACTAGTTTTCACCATTTAAAAAAAAAAAAAATTGACTTTGAGGTCAAAAAAAAAATATAAGATAATTTTTTTGAAAAAAATTAATAGTATTTTCGTAATGTACGGGTCGAAGTCTATAAGAAAACAAATTTTTAAGAAGCTTAAAAACAAAAATTTTTTTCCCTGAAAAAAATGCATACAGTTGGTCGTCAAAATTTTCAAAATTCGAAGGAAAAAAAAATCTCTCAAATCTTTTTGAAAATTTGTTTTTCTATAGACTTCGACCCGTACATTACGAAAATGCTATTCATTCTTTCCAAAAAAATTATCTTATATTTTTTTTTTGACCTCAAAGTTTTAAAGTTACAAAAATAGGTTAACTTCTGATTGCCATATTTTTTGTTTCTCAACTAGTTGAATAAAGCCGAGTATACTGGCGTGTACCCTTATCTTTTTACTATAACTAGCCGCAAACCGCACTGCCGAAGTCAGCGATGCAGCTGAGTAATGGCTATCAAAGTGACACTAGTTTTCACCATTAAAAAAAAAATTTTTTTTGACTTTGAGGTCAAAAAAAAATATAAGATAATTTTTTTGGAAAAAATGAATGGCATTTTCGTAATGTACGGGTCGAAATCTATAAGAAAACAAATTTTCAAAAAGATTTGAGAAATTTTTTTTCTTCGAATTTTGAAAATTTTGACGACCAACTGTATGCATTTTTTTCAGGGAAAAAATTTTTGTTTTTAAATCTTCTTGAAAATTTGTTTTTTTATAGATTTCGACCCGTACATTACGAAAATGCTATTTATTTTTTTCAAAAAAAATATCTTTTATTTTTTTTTTGACCTCAAAGTTACAAAAATAGGTCAACTTCTGATAACCATATTTTTTGTTTCTCAACTAGCTGGATGAAGCCATAGTTTTTGAGGTACAACTCCAGAAACTTTCACTCGATGAAAATCAAGTCTGTGGACTGCTGATACAAACTTTTTTCTAAATACCTCAATTAATATTAATCTGACATTATTAAGAGTTATTAGAAAAATTGTAATATCTAAGGAAAAAATAGTGCAAAATTCACGTTTAATATGTCACTATACTCAGAATACAGCTTTCTATTTTAAATTGAAAGAAAAACTAATTTCATAAATACAAAACTGAATAAACCCTTGTTTTTTAATATAGAATTTGACATATAAATTTAGTATGTACACAGAAAAAAACGATTACTCCTAACAAGTAAATAAATTTTCTCATTTTTTCAAGAATAATACATTCTTAATTGAAATAAATAGGCTTAAATTGCGGAAATAGAGTTCTTTATAAATAGGAAACAAAATATTTAAAATACAGATTTAAAAAGAGAATACTTTTTTAATCTAAATATTTCATAGATTTAGTTGTATTAAATGTATTCTCAAATAAAAATAAGTGAAATGTCCCATTTGAATAATAAAGGTATCAATTCAAGTCATTATAATCTTGAATTTAGTAAATGTTATGTTTAATGTAAGCTTTTCAAGTTAATTAATTTAAATAAATTAGTTTATTGTTTAGAAAGATATATATTATTGCTTTAAAGCCCGTATATATAGTTTAAAATACTCAATCATAATCAAGTGAATACTATACCCAGTTCGTTTGAAGAAAATAAATTGTTGCTTTGAATATTTATTTTCTTACAATAAAATCAATGTATTCAATTGAATTTATATATTCTCAAATGAAACTTTTTGTTCATCTCAAAAATGGCAACGTCGGCGTACTACGCCACGCGTACCCTGCTTCCCTCTCGTACTCTCGTTAGTCATAGACTAACTTAGATTTTTATTTTCTATGAGTACCTACTTTGTACTTTGTGATAAATATGTGCCTATATTTAAAAAACATACACAAAATGTGTTTTTTTTTGTTTACTGTTTTTGTTACAATTATTTAAAGTAATATTTGTTCCTATATAATGTATGTAGGTTTTTGTTTTTGGATAATAAACATATGTTTGCGTAGAACCTGTTCTATTAATTTATTACCAGAATTTAACCGAAAATAATTAGGTAAATACATAGAAATTTCTTGCAATACCTAAATCATAAAATATAAAACGGTTGAATTTTTAATACGTTATAGCACAGATTTAACTAGCTAACGCAAGTTGCGTTAGCTAGTTAAATCTGTGGTTACAGCAATTCTTACACTTATAACTTATAGTTGAAATAATAATTGACAGTTTTATGTTATTTAGTGTTGTGGTAATTTATAGGGTTCTTTTGCTATCAAAATAAAACTACCAGAAAGTGTGTGCCTTTTGGTATTTTTATTTTGATTCAAAAAGAACCCAATAAATCCCACAGCACTAAATACTATAAAACTATTAATTTATTTCAACTGAGTGTAAATATTACTCATTTCAAATATTTAACCTATTTAAATCGAATAAAAATTTAATAACAAGCCATAAACATTTTAATTTAATACTATTTAATATTCAATTTAATTTGCCAGGCGGTTTAAAGCAATTCTTCATATCTTTAAGTTGAATTTATAACTCATTGTAGCTAGTCTTAAATATTTTTGGTTTGATGAAGCAATTCGTCAAAACGATATGTTCATAGATTTATTGTTAACAGTAGAATTACTTAAATTAAGAATATGACCATTTCAATACAAATTACCAAAATGGTTCAATGTAAGAAAAAATAAATTTGAATTAAATTTAATCGCTTTAAAGAAAAAAATATTCCTTGCAAGAATATGATATTCTCAAATGAGATTTCAATATATTCTTACAATAAGTTATTTGTCGACTTAAACCAATTCTATTAACATCTTGAAATTGAAAATATAATATTCTTAAATTAAACTTTTATCTTCTTGCGAATATATAATCCTTAGATTTTCTCAAATAAAGTGTCTAATTCTCATTTTAAGTACCCTTTTTTTTCTGTGTATTTCAAAAAAAATATTTGAATTACAGTGAGCTGAACTAATGAACTGCCTGGAAGAAATAAAATATTTATTAAATTGACTAAAAAAGCGG
This sequence comes from Anthonomus grandis grandis, assembly GCF_022605725.1. NCBI lineage: Eukaryota > Metazoa > Arthropoda > Insecta > Coleoptera > Curculionidae > Anthonomus > Anthonomus grandis. The sequence continues at coordinate 36,541,116 of NC_065551.1, read as the reverse complement.
ATATTCTCTATTAAAAAATAATTTTATAAAATATATGGTCGTTCTCTGCATATAATAAATAATCGAAAAATAACTCTATTAAAGATACTTTACCTATTCATATTTTCAGCCTGGGAACTGTTCATCGCAAGACACTCACCTGAAACAAAAAAATACAATTAATCTATACATAAAACAACGATTTCTATATCGAGATAGTTCTATGAGAAAACAACTGCAGACTCCAGACGACGATGAGACACAAATAAATCAATCAAAAATCCAATTTGGCTCGACCGAAAACCCAATTTTTCACGGACTACTTTAAGTCTCAGTACATGCATGTACCGGTGCGGCATTAGAGAGAGAGAAAAAAAACCCCGAGAGCAAATTTGCCAACATCACCAAAGGGGCACAAAAAAACTCTCGAGACCATTATAAGGTGAAAGTCCGATACCGCAAGATGCAATAGCAAAATTTGTCAATAAACGTTACAGTAACGAAAACGAAAAAAAAAAAACAATTCTGCGGTAAATCAGAAAACCATTGTAGCGAATATCGGTATAAAAGGCCCGGTAGCCTCCATCGAAATCAGTTCCAACTCAGTGTTCCATCACCGAACATCATGAATACCCTTAAAGGGCTCTGTGTGCTCGCCCTAGTGGCCCTCTGCGCAATTTCTTACACCCAAGCGAGGGAGATCTCCAGGGAGAGACGTGAAGCTGAGGCGGTCAGCGATCTAGAAGCAGCCGCCTCTGGTCACGGACACAAATGGGATAAGGGCGGCGGCCACGAACACCACGCGGACCACCACTCGTCCCACGGGGAGAAAGGCGACAAGGGATACAAGGGACACCACCACCACGAGAAGGGCGAAAAGGGACACCACGACAAGGAGGGACACAAACACCACTACGAAGAACACGGGGGCCACAAAAAGAAGCACCACCACGACGACGGGTACCACGGCGAACACCACAAGGGCGAAAAGGGCGAGAAGGGACACAAGTACGGTGAGAAGGGCCACTACAAGAAGGGACACCACACCCACGGCGGCCACGACGTACATAAACTCGACGAGTACAAGAAGGAGAAACACTTCTTCGATGAAGACCACGACTCAGGCCACCACGAGAAACACGGAGGGTTCCACCACGAGCACGGATACAAGAAGGGCGGTCACAAGAAGGGCGGACACAAGAAGGGCGGCCACCACGAGGACCACTACGGGAAGAAGGGTCACCATGAGAAGGGAGGGCACCACCACGAGGAGGGCGGCCACAAGAAAGCGGGCGGCCACGATTCTCACCATCACCACGAGCACAAACACGGCAAAAAGGGCGGCCACGAGGACCACAAACACTGGGGCCACAAGAAGAGCAGTAAACACTGATGTGCGCCCGTTTTACCATTGTGTTGTTGACTATGTTACGATTGTTGTTGTTTTTGTTTTGTTATCTGGTTTTAAAAATAAAAATGTGATTTAATAGTTTTCGGTTTTTGTTATATTATGATTTTTATCCAGGATTCTACTATTCTTAAAAAAAATAAATATAAATTTAAAAAAAAATCAAGTTGCAGCCTTATATGTTTAGATTATAAAAAGATAAACATCGTTTTTCTACCCTACATAGAACCAAAGTTATAGGCATTTATGTCCGATGGGTTTCGATTCTCGGCGAGGAGGGTCGAAGGACCAAAAATTTGGGATAAAACTTAAATTCAAAAAAAAAAAATCCAAATGGGAGAAAAAAATCCACGGGAAAAAATTACATTTATTCCAGGATCCTTCTCGAAGGACCAAAAATGTAATTTTATAAAAAACCGTAATGAAGAAGCAACAATCCATGACTGAAATTAATTTTAATAAAGCTACTCAATGCTAAAATCAAAAATTTAATTTATTGAATTTTAATGGCGTTAAATTGGTATAATCGGCTTGGATTTTCTTTCTAATTTCATCGATAAAATAGCTCAAAACTACCAGGAATTGATATGGAAAAAATTCAAGAGACTTTGAACAACAACCTGAATATATGCATATCTTTTACCAAATCGGGATCATTTAGCTGTGATAGTTAAACAAAGTTTACCAAATATTCATGCGATACAGTGGTCAGATGCATGATGCTTTGCTACACAAAAATCACAATACAGTAGTCCCTAATGATAAAAAAGATCTCACCGGTATTTAGTCCATTTATCCCAAAACTATTATTTTTTTATTTTTCATATAATTAAACAATATGGTTTTAGTTGTGTGAACATGGTGTAATTATTATCTAGGGCTACTTTCTTAAAAATGTTATTATTATTTGTTTGATTCGAATGAAACTTGGTATTTGAAATTTAATTAGGATAAAATTATTCAATTTTTACAAAATTGAGCATGAGTGTTATTTATAATAATAATTATTTATTTATAATATATATTAAGTGCTGGAGTCATATGTATTTTTAGGTGCTTAGATTAAAGCGAAGCTCTTATATCAGTGTGTCTCGGTTATTTGGTCTTTCAAGGTACTTTTGCTCAAAAACATTTGCCTGGAATAAAAGAAATATGTCTTCTTAACCTTCGGATTTACCCAAATTAAATTCAAAATTATAAAAACTGCTTCCACAGTATGACAGTCTCCTTTTGTTTTTACTTACCTTCTGTTTACATAAACCATATTTTGTTAAATGTACCATTTGCGGTGTAAAAGCAACAATGAACCACTCGGGGTCATTCGGCATCTAAGTTACGTTAACCATTAAATAATAATAAAGCAATAACAAGAATATTCTTAATTGGCTAAAGTGATCGGAATGTACTACGTTAAATTAATATGCTCGGAATATACTAAAAATAGAACGGAGATAATTTTCCTCTTAATCCTTAATGGGCAGGAATGAAAAGTTGTACGTACTGAATAATAGTGCGCCAATGATTTTTAAGGTAACGACGTGCGTCATCAGATGTTTTAAAGAGATCAATGTCACGGCATCTGATTATGCCATCATCATGTGCCATCACTTGGGTTCTATTACGTAAATTTAAATAGGACATATGTAAATTAAGCTTAAGTACAATGAGCATTCAATACTTTAGGGGGCGAAAATGTTTATTGCCATTGGTTTTTTTTAGCATGTGACATATATGTAGGTCGATTTGTTTATCATACAACCATTGTTCAAAATTGCCTACAGTATTATATTAGTCTCGTATATCGTTGGGTTGCAGGAATTGCGCTATATTTCAGGACAAGAATATGCAGAAATCATGTTGAATGAATTATAAAGAGAGAACTCGTAGTTTTTTTTTTTACAATTGTAATTATTTAAAGGAATTAACGCATTGAGAAAAATGAATCGTTTGAATCAACATTTCTAGGTTTGTCATTCTGAAAATGGTTATTGGACTTCGTTAGAGTAATTTCAAAACCTTTTGGTATTTAAAGCCGTGTTTCAGTACCTAGAATTTAAAATAGCCTTATATACTTGATTATTTCCCAGGAAAAATGGCTTTATGTACCTTGGATAAAGTTTAAAATGACTTCAAATCTGGAATAAAATGGGAAAATAATCCAAAAGCCTGTAATCGATTGCCAATAATTTGAAATGAAAAACTGAGTTCAAATCTCTGAAACATATCAAGAATTACGATAAAATAATAAAAATACCATAGGTTACAAATATCTACAAAAAAATGCCTTCAAATACCCTGGAATGAGCTTTAAAAGCCTGGAATACAAATTCAAAATCTCCCCAAATGCCTGGAAGTTATAAATAATTATAAAAAATAAACGCTGAAATAGGTGTCTAATCATTTTAATTGAGCAATTTGCACACAAATTTTCAAAAGTGTAACTTTTCTATTTTTTGAGTTATGAACATGTCAGTAAGACTCTTAATAAAAAAATCACCTTTTCATTAAAAAAAATTATTTTCTCAACTTCCTGGATATTTTTCAAAAAACGCTGAAATAGGTGTTTAATTATTTTAATTGGGCAATTTGCTCACAAATTTTCAAAAGTGTAACTTTTCTATTTCATGAGTTATGAACATGTTAGTAAGACTCTTAATAAAAAAATCACCATTTCACTAAAAAAATTATTTTCTCAACTTCCTGGATATTTTTCAAAAAACGCTGAAATAGGTGTCTAACCATTTTAATTGAGCAATTTGCACACAAATTTTCAAAAGTGTAACTTTCCTATTTTTTGAGTTATGAACATGTCAGTAAGACTCTTAATAAAAAAATCACCTTTTCACTAAAAAAATTATTTTCTCAACTTCCTGGATATTTTTCAAAAAACGCTGAAATAGGTGTCTAACCATTTTAATTGAGCAATTTGCACACAAATTTTCAAAAGTGTAACTTTCCTATTTTTTGAGTTATGAACATGTCAGTAAGACTCTTAATAAAAAAATCACCTTTTCACTAAAAAAAATATTTTTCTCAACTTCCTGGATATTTTTCAAAAAACGCTGAAATAGGTGTCTAATCATATTAATTGAGCAATTTGCACACAAATTTTCAAAAGTGTAACTTTTCTATTTTTTGAGTTATGAACATGTCAGTAAGACTCTTAATAAAAAAATCACCTTTTCATTAAAAAAAATTATTTTCTCAACTTCCTGGATATTTTTCAAAAAACGCTGAAATAGGTGTTTAATTATTTTAATTGGGCAATTTGCTCACAAATTTTCAAAAGTGTAACTTTTCTATTTCATGAGTTATGAACATGTTAGTAAGACTCTTAATAAAAAAATCACCATTTCACTAAAAAAATTATTTTCTCAACTTCCTGGATATTTTTCAAAAAACGCTGAAATAGGTGTCTAACCATTTTAATTGAGCAATTTGCACACAAATTTTCAAAAGTGTAACTTTCCTATTTTTTGAGTTATGAACATGTCAGTAAGACTCTTAATAAAAAAATCACCTTTTCACTAAAAAAAATATTTTTCTCAACTTCCTGGATATTTTTCAAAAAACGCTGAAATAGGTGTCTAATCATATTAATTGAGCAATTTGCACACAAATTTTCAAAAGTGTAACTTTCCTATTTCATGAGTTATGGACATGTCAGTAAGACTCTTAATAAAAAAATCACCTTTTCACTAAAAAAAAAAATTTTTCTCAACTTCCTGGATATTTTTCAAAAAACGCTGAAATAGGTGTCTAATCATTTTAATTGGGCAATTTGCTCACAAATTTTCAAAAGTGTAACTTTTCTATTTCATGAGTTATGAACATGTTAGTAAGACTCTTAATAAAAAAATCACCATTTCACTAAAAAAATTATTTTTTTCAACTACCTGGATATTTTTCAAAAAACGCTGAAATAGGTGTCTAACCATTTTAATTGAGCAATTTGCACACAAATTTTCAAAAGTGTAACTTTCCTATTTTTTGAGTTATGAACATGTCAGTAAGACTCTTAATAAAAAAATCACCTTTTCACTAAAAAAAATATTTTTCTCAACTTCCTGGATATTTTTCAAAAAACGCTGAAATAGGTGTCTAATCATATTAATTGAGCAATTTGCACACAAATTTTCAAAAGTGTAACTTTCCTATTTCATGAGTTATGGACATGTCAGTAAGACTCTTAATAAAAAAATCACCTTTTCACTAAAAAAAATATTTTTCTCAACTTCCTGAATGTTTTTCAAAAAACGCTGAAATAGGTGTCTAACCATTTTAATTGAGCAATTTGCACACAAATTTTCAAAAGTGTAACTTTCCTATTTCATGAGTTATGAACATGTTAGTAAGACTCTTAATAAAAAAATCACCATTTCACTAAAAAAATTATTTTTTTCAACTACCTGGATATTTTTCAAAAAACGCTGAAATAGGTGTCTAACCATTTTAATTGAGCAATTTGCACACAAATTTTCAAAAGTGTAACTTTCCTATTTTTTGAGTTATGAACATGTCAGTAAGACTCTTAATAAAAAAATCACCTTTTCACTAAAAAAAATATTTTTCTCAACTTCCTGGATATTTTTCAAAAAACGCTGAAATAGGTGTCTAATCATATTAATTGAGCAATTTGCACACAAATTTTCAAAAGTGTAACTTTTCTATTTTTTGAGTTATGAACATGTCAGTAAGACTCTTAATAAAAAAATCACCTTTTCATTAAAAAAAATATTTTTCTTAACTTCCTGGATATTTTTCAAAAAACGCTGAAATAGGTGTCTAATCATATTAATTGAGCAATTTGCACACAAATTTTCAAAAGTGTAACTTTTCTATTTTTTGAGTTATGAACATGTCAGTAAGACTCTTAATAAAAAAATCACCTTTTCATTAAAAAAAATATTTTTCTTAACTTCCTGGATATTTTTCAAAAAACGCTGAAATAGGTGTCTAACCATTTTAATTGAGCAATTTGCACACAAATTTTCAAAAGTGTAACTTTCCTATTTTTTGAGTTATGAACATGTCAGTAAGACTCTTAATAAAAAAATCACCTTTTCACTAAAAAAAATATTTTTCTCAACTTCCTGGATATTTTTCAAAAAACGCTGAAATAGGTGTCTAATCATATTAATTGA